>NW_027468870.1:4523863-4541363 GCF_046254945.1 Alosa pseudoharengus
ATGCCTCAAGGTCTCACATTCTTTAGACGAAGCAGCAGGAGATGGTAGCAGAAACCCAGGAAGACGCCATAAGCACAACTCAACTCAAGATCAGTAGGGGGTGGCTGAGGTCGGCCATGTTGAATCTGCTCTTATAACCAGCGGCATTCAGTCCACAGCAGGAGAAGACAGGAAGTTGTGGCGGTGCCAACACAGCTAACCGGAGCGTTTGGTGAACTCGGTGAACCGATGGTCTTTATTGTTCCTGTGCACAGGAATTTCACTGCACATTTAGCTGCCTAACTAACCATGGCCAGCACATGGGGCTGGCGCCGTCGTGCCAAGCGTGGCGGACATGCCAGGGGGGGTTGGTGCCACACTGGTGCAATGCCATCCCTCTGAACTGCTAGTCTCGGAGGCGACAGCGGGGGAATCTGGCAGCCGTTGCTATTGGAGACGAGGAGATCCGACGATATGCTAGGCTCCCAGTGGACGAGTAGATTTCACCGCTTTAGTGATTCTCTGCCCTAAACAGGACTCGTGCAAGAGGCCAAACAAAACACTGCTTGATTAGTTGTTGGTTTTCTATCAGGAATCAATGCTGGACACCATAGCACACAGCACATCACAACACAGCACAACACAGCACAACACAACACTGCACAACACAACACTGCACAACACAACACTGCACAAAACTGCAAAACACAACACAGCCACAACACAACATCCCTTGAGATGACGTTGAATGACGATGGGACAGGCAGTACACACCTTCATGGCTCCCTAAAAGAGGGCTCTGGGCAGGCAGGACACCGTGGTTATTTACACTATTGCAGTGCGAAGTGTCTTGGGAAATTTATTATTTTCTTGTCTAATAATAATAATGTGTCAGAATATTTACATTTTCCATACGTTGTTTTGTGTTTGTACCGTGCAACTTAGAAATGTAATTTTTAAAATGTGTTGAAACTTTTGAAAGCTTCCCTTCTACAGCATTGTTACAGATGGACCTAAAACTTTTAAACAGCACTGTATATATCACATTTGTACACACATACACACACACTCACACAGAAAGTTCTTATCAGGAATATTTTTTTTGGGAAAGAGCCCTAGTAAAAGTGATATCTAGAAATGTCAGGGGGGGTAGTTGCGTTATAAAAAGAGATGAAAGCTGTGTTTAGCTCTCGCTGAAACTCCGCTCCACGCCTCGTCTCTTCCTGAGCGCGGCGGCAGCTTGTCGCTCGTTGTCCAAATTTGTCGTGTGACACGGCGGCGGTGGGCAGCCAGTCGTGAAATCTCCGCCTGTCACCCGGGGATTTTGGGCGCTGCCGCCGCCACTGCCGTGGCCATGCAGAGTCCTAATGGATGTTCTGCCCCAGAGCTGGGCTGATTGCATTCTGCTGGGGTTACACACACACACACACACACACATTCTCACACACACACACACACACATTCTCACACACACACACACACACTTACACACACACACTCACTCACACACACACTTACACACACACACACACTTACACACACACTTACACACTCACACACACACACACACACAGAGAGACAAACAGCATTCCTGCTGGATGCGGCACGCTGTCAGGAAGCTCTAAACATCCATTTAAAGAGCTTTGCCCAGCATGCCTGAGGCCAGGTCAGAGTGGAAGGCACAGCTGTGGACTGCCCTGGCCTTTAGGTGTGTGTGTGTGTGTGTGTGTGTGTGTGTGTGTGCGCGTGTGTGCGTGTGTGCGTGCGTGCGTGCGTGTATATAGAGGGGTGGGTACAGGTGAAGTGTGCCCAATCTGTTCCTTCCCCAACCGCCACGCTGTGTTGACAAATAGCCATCAAAGCTCTTGGTGACCTGCCGCCCCCTCTAATCACCGGCTGAAATTGCCTCCCGTTAGACTGGGATTTGGCCACCGTGGTCCAGGGGATAGCAGATGTGAGTGACTACAAGGCCCCTTAACGTAACATACTCCTTTTTAAACATACTCCACCTTTACTGACGTGCACTTTACCATAACATACTCCACCTTTACTGACGTGCACTTTACCATAACATACTCCACCTTTACTGACGTGCACTTTACCATAACATACTCCACCTTTACTGACGTGCACTTTACCATAACATACTCCTTTTTAAACATACTCCACCTTCACTGACACTGACGTGTGTGACGGGGGGTGGGATTTGGAGTGTGTGTGGGAGAGAGAGGGTGTGTGTGTGTGCGTGTTTGGGAGAGAGAGAGGGGGTGGGATCGGGAGATGAAGGTGATGGATTTCCTGGTGAATGTTAAGAGTTGATGATGTCAGCATATTAATGTCAGCATGTTGCTGTGTTCTACAGAGCATCACTGTAAACACTGAGTCCATTAGCACTAATTGGTACACTGCATTCCTTTTTCCACCTTAACCTGTGTGTGTGTGTGTGTGAGTGTGTGAGAGAGAGAGAGAGAGAGTGTGTGTATGTGAGAGAGAGAGAGAGTGTGAGTGTGTGTGTGTGTGTGTGTGTGTGTGTGTGTGTGTGAGATCCTGGGACACGGGATGGGTGTTGGATTAGTCAGAGTCTGGATGTGAGAAGCCAGCAGACATCTGGATCTCTTTTAGTGCAGGTTGTACACATAAGCTTCATGGCATTAAATGGATCTATGTGGTTCTCACAGCAGTGTCATGGTTTTAGTAGACTATAGTGGTTCTAAGTGGATCCTCATGGTTTTAGTAGACTATACTGGTTCTAAGTGGATCCTCATGGTTTGAGTATACTATAAAGATTCTATAGTTAACTAAGATGAATCAGAAGACGATTCACCAATGGAACGAAATGGCACTCCGGACTCCTAAATAGGCGTGTCAAAACATAAACGTTTCTCTGAATAAGCAATAATAACATATAAATATAATTTTGTATACTATTTTACAGTCATTGTTTGTGTGTGATGCCAATGAAACACTCTTTCGGACACGGAATTAATAATTTCATTTTGCCCCGTTAACCGAGCTAGCTAGCTAGCTAGCTAGCTAACGTTAGCACAGTAAACGGAAAGTGAATGGGAATGTTCGCTAGCTAGCTAGCAGCTAAGGACTTTGGTTAAACTTATATTGTTGCAAACAAACCTGAAATAACATACGTTCAGCAACGTTGTGGTAGTCTACTAGTTCTAGCAAAAAATATGTTAGGTTAGTTTATCATCCATCTCTAAGTCTAGAGCCTCTGAGAACAGGTGGCTGTGCACCAGAGCTTTGAGGAGACAGTGACAGATCACGAACAAAGCTATTTTTGTCTTTATTTGTTTCGTTGGAAAATGTAATTTCAATGTCGGAATGTTAGGGAGACATGTGGCTTGTAGAAAATGGGTTCAAAACTTACATCGCTGAATGTAGGACTAAGGGATTGGTCATATTCTGAGAAAATGTCAATTTCTCCCATAGGAATACATAGACACTGGACCTCCCCTAGACTCCTAAATGGGCGTGACCGCTTCGAACCCCACGTCACAACGTGCCAGAATTTACCCTCTTATGAATCGTCTCGCTTTATCAACCGTCTCTGCTATAGTGGTTCTAAGTGGATCCTCATTGTCTTAAAACCAGTCAGGTGTGAAAGATCTGGGCCACAACCACAACAAGTTGTTTTAGAGGATTCTCATGGTTTTCTACGGGCCTGACCATCTCACTTGCTGTCTCCCCTTTATTTTCCCCTCTGCTTTACCTCCATCTCCACCACCACACCACCACCACCTCCACCTCATCACCTCCAGCACACCACCTCCACCACACCACCACCTCCATCACCCTCCACCATCACCCTCTATCTATCTCTCTCTCTGTCTCTTCTTGTTTCTCTCTCTTTCTCTCTTGCTCTCTCTATTTCTCACTGTCTCCCTCTCTGTATTGTTGTGTTTTTCTTTGAATGTGATGTTCTAGGTCTTGTTTATCGTGCACATGCGTTGCTAAATCATGTGATCCTGCATCGCTCATCCCAAACCTCTCTCTCTCTCTCTTTCTCTCTCTCTCTCTCTCTCTTTCTCTCTTTCTCTCTCTCTCTCTCTCTCTCTCTTTCTCTCTATCTCTCTCTCTCTCTTTCTCTTTCTCTTTCTCTCTCTCTCTCTCTCTCTCTCTCTCTAATAATCCTGCATCGCTCATCCCCTCTTCCTCTGCGCTCCAGATCCATCGCCCGGCTGGCCAACATCGACGAGGCTGCGCTCCGCAAGGCGGCCGAGACCACCGAGGTGCTGCTGGACCACGAGAAGGAGTGGAAGCTGGGCAAGTGCATCCTGCGCTTCCCCGAGATCCTGCAGAAGATTCTGGATGACCTGCTGTTGCACACGCTCTGCGACTACCTGTACGAGCTGGCCACCACCTTCACCGAGTTCTACGACAGCTGCTACTGCGTGGAGAAGGACCGACAGACAGGTGAGTCTCTCACACACATACACACACACACACACACACACACACACACAGTGACAGACAGACACCAACAACAGCAACATGTTCAGCATATGTGAGCTTCTTTATGGTTTTCCACACCCAGTAGGACTCGTGAGGACTTTCCATTCCAGCTGTGCAGTTGAGTTATGAGGCATTTCTGAGTTTCTCCACTAGGGGGCACTGTTTACTCAAGCAACTCCAGCATTGCCAAGGAACTCTGCTCTAATGCACATCCATAGTGTACCATGCACCTGGGTGATGGGGAATGGAACTGTATTAGGCCAGGGCTGCTTATTGGCAGGTGAAGAAAAGCATCCACAAGTCTAATCTCCTCCTCAAGGGTCCCTCTGTGTGTGAAACGTGGGAGGTTCTGTCAGAGGAATGTCCTTTGGCTGTTTTAGCCACCTGCTTGAGAGGCTCAGTCGTTGTGCGCACACACTGCAGTCTAAACAGAAGAGTTTAGGAGATGTGCGCACGTATATGTTTGGGAAAGGCATTTGAGAGATTCCCATTGTTGTTTTGGTGAGTGAGTTTTGATGGCGTTAGGCATTACTCCTGGTGCGTTAGGCATTACTCCTGGTGCATTAGGCATTACTCCTGGTGTTGTTTTGGTGAGTGAATTTTGATGGCGTTAGGCATTACTCCTGGTGCATTAGGCTTTACTCCTGGTGTTGTTTTGGTGAGTGAGTTTTGATGGCGTTAGGCATTACTCCTGGTGTTGTTTTGGTGAGTGAATTTTGATGGCGTTAGGCATTACTCCTGGTGTTGTTTTGGTGAGTGAGTTTTGATGGCGTTAGGCATTACTCCTGGTGCATTAGGCATTACTCCTGGTGCATTAGGCTTTACTCCTGGTGTTGTTTTGGTGAGTGAGTTTTGATGGCGTTAGGCATTACTAGGGCTGGGCGATATGGACCAAAACTGATATCCCGATATTTTGGGGCTGATTGGCGATATACGATATCGATACGATATTGATATTTCAAGCAGAAAGAGCGAAGTGCTTCATATATTCACTCAACACAACAATTATGACAACACAGCCAGTTTTAATTATATTAATTTCAGACTGCTCTAACAGCTGTGCAATAAAGTGTAAACAATAACATAGGCCTACAATAGGCATAGGCAGTTGCTCTGATAAAGCTGCGCAAATAACAAAAGACCAAAAGTTGACCCTGACTGACAACGCAGGCTTACATTGTACTGCACAATGCAATAGGCTATTTTGGGCACAACAATATTGAAAAAACCTGCGGTTTTGTCACACAATGCAGTTTTTTTACCTGTAAGGGTTTGATAGGGCCTAGATGACAAGCAAATGTAGATTATGATGGCCTAGACATGTTGCTATCAACAAAAAAAAAAGTTTAAAAAAATTAGGCTACTTAAACAACGTAACTGAGTCACTCATCAAGAGTGTGATAGATGCTACCGTCGTTTTGTATGCGTTCATTTTTGCATGTTCCGGTTCGTAAGAAAAATCCCTATGCACGATTGAATGGGGTTTCAGGAATCATAAAAAATGATGCCCTAACTGCTCGCGAGTCGCGTGCATATCCTCTTAATAAAATCAGCGTTTAGGTTGCCTCCCTGAGGACTTTAGATCTGCTACTGTCACTAAACGCAAGCATTCATCAGTGTATTTAAATTAGCTAGGCTATGTACCAAAAATGACATTTTACCGTGAGTCGAAGAGCTGTAGCTGCTAAACAGTGTTGTAACTTAAATCTGCGTGTACAAAACCGCTTGGAGCTCCAGTGGAATTTTCGGCTAGAGAATTCTCGGTCTAGCCGTTGATGTGCCGACGGAATAGGCATCAGCACCAACCTCTGATCAAGGTAAACAAAATCTGACTCAGTGTCCGTCATGTTTGAAAGTTTCTAGTGCTGCGAGGGAGAACGTGCACACGCAAGGGGCGCAGTTGAGCAGAGCTGCGGCTATCTGAATGGTCTGAACACAGAAGAGCAAGTGGCTTTGATAAAATGGCCCATTATTTGACATAATACCGGTATTACGATATTGTCTAAACTACATATAGTTTTCAAAAATATATCGGTCGTAGTCGTAATACCGATATATCGCCCAGCCCTAGGCATTACTCCTGGTGTTGTTTTGGTGAGTGAGTTTTGATGGCGTTAGGCTTTACTCCTGGTGTTGTTTTAGTGAGTGAGTTTTGATGGCGTTAGGCTTTACTCCTGGTGCTGTTTTAGTGAGTGAGTTTTGATGGCGTTAGGCATTACTCCTGGTGCTGTTTTAGTGAGTGAGTTTTGATGGCGTTAGGCATTACTCCTGGTGCGTTAGGCTTTACTCCTGGTGCATTAGGCTTTACTCCTGGTGTTGTTTTAGTGAGTGAGTTTTGATGGCGTTGATGGTGCGTAGACATTACTCCTGGTGTTGTTTTAGTGAGTGAGTTTTGATGGCGTTGATGGTGCGTAGACATCACTCCTGGTGTTGTTTTAGTGAGTGAGTTTTGATGGCGTTAGGCATTACTCCTGGTGTTGTTTTAGTGAGTGAGTTTTGATGGCGTTGATGGTGCGTAGACATCACTCCTGGTGCGTAGACCGTCTTTATTCCTTCGTCGTTATGCCAGTCTTCCTCTCTGTGTCCTTTCCTCTCCTTCACTTCCTGTCTCTGCCGCGTTGTGTTCCTGTCCACTGTTACAGCAGTGACCATCACTCACCGCGGCGTTTGACTGCCATTAATTTCACTCCCGGCTCTTTAGCAGGAAAGGCCAACCATGGAAATGCCATAGTATTGATCGGGTCGCTCGGATCGGACTCGACTAGAATCCTTTTTAAAAGGACCTTCCTGCTATCTGAACCTGTCTGCTTGCCCTTTGGTGTGTGTGTGTGTGTGTGTGTGTGTGTGTGTGTGTGTGTGCTTGTATGTCTGCTTGTGTGTTTTTGTGTCTTTTTGTGTGTGTGTATGTTTTCATTTGTGTATGTATTTATATCTGTGTATGTGTGTGTGTGTTTTTGTGTCTTTTTGTGTGTCTATGTTTTCATTTGTGTATGTATTCATATCTGTGTGTGTGTGTGTATGTGTTTATGTCTGCTTGTGTGTTTTTGTGTCTTTTTATGTGTGTGTATGTTTTCATTTGTGTATGTATTCATATCTCTGTGTGTGTGTGTGTGTGTGCTTGTATGTCTGCTTGTGTGTTTTTGTGTCTTTTTGTGTGTGTGTATGTTTTAATTTGTGTATGTATTCATATCTGTGTGTGTTTGTTCCAGGTGAGGTGGTGAAGGTGAACATGTGGCGGATGCTGCTGTGCGACGCCACTGCTGCCATCATGGCCAAAGGCTTCGACATCCTGGGCATCACCCCCGTGCAGAGGATGTGAGCGGCCCAAGGACACACACACACACACAAGCCTCTTCAACCGCAGGTTTATGAACTGATGGACCGCAAGCTGACCGTATTCAATGCCAATCGTTTACCAACTGTAATGTCCTTCAGGATTTTATCATTCATTACAACTATTAAAACAAAACGGAAGGAAAATTGATTTGCTTGAGAGAGCAAATTGGTCTGGACCCTTTTGTTTCCTAGTGTCAGCAATAAAGGGCAATTCTGCTTATTTTCACATTTACACTGTATCATTTTTTTCTTCATTTGTTTATAACCAAACAAAGCATTTCGGAAATTGAAGAAATGAGTGTGTGTCTTGTGAGAAAGCAGAGGCTGTGTTCTGCTCCCGCACTGCTGGGAACGCAAACTCTCGTCTCGTATCCCAAAGATGGCGTGAATTTAAACTCCGGGTTGAGGCCTTGTTAAGGCCTTGTGAATTGATCTGCGCTTATAACAATACCACTCATCAGATTTCTATCTATTTCAGTTAAGTCTCTGTGCACCTGGGCTGAGAGACTTGGCCGCGAGGCTGTTTTGGGTTTGTTAAATGAGGGGAGAGCTGCTGTAAGAAATGAGTTCCAATTGCTGGTCTTTTAGGAGAATGCAAAATTGCAAGTTTCCCCGAAAGTGGCTGTTTGTTTGTAAACAAGCGAAAAGAAAAATGATATGGTGCTAAACTTGATGATGGGCCAATTTTGGCCAGTTTCGGTCAGTGCAATAACTGAGGTTGTTTTTATATTATTTTTCTTCCTTCCTGGTGGTTTGTTACCCCAGTCAACACCTAAAGCATTTTGTACTGAAGCTCTGCAACTGAAGGCAATAAAGAAGTCTCCTAATGGAAGTGCCTATGGTCAGTGTGTAGCCTATCGGTGCATCACACCTGCAACCTTGAGGTCCTCGTTAGGATTAAATGAAAGAGTTCTGATTAATGCCTGGGCTCCTGATAATCACCATGGCGATTAATTGAACTGATTGACGAGGTACAGAGGACCTAGGTTGTTATTCATTCATTGGATGGTCAACGTTGGAACACCTAATTTTGGAATTGAGATCTAAATGAAAGATTTGGTAAATTAGCTGCCGGTAATCACCAGGCAGTGCGGCGGTCAGTGGCTTCCTGCCTCGGCTGCTTCTGCTCAAACGAAAGCGTCGTCTCCAGACTCCCTGGTTCTGTCTAATTATTATGAAAATTAAGTTCTAAGTGTTTGTAGTAAAATATCACACAGGCCATGAAGAATAAAGGGCTTCCGGTTCCCTTTACAACTTTTTCACGCAAGATCATAGAAATACAAAGTACAAAAAGAATGCATTTTATACAGACTTGACTATGCGACTGGGTTTCTACTGCTGCATGTTATTCCGGCAGTGCTCCAAACCCATCCACCCAGCCTATTCAAATGGCAATCATCTAAATAGAAATGATTAATCCCCAATCACCCAAATAGATTCTTAATTTTTAACGCCCTATATTAAGAAGATTTAGACCTACATCTTACATTGGGATGTTTCAAACAAGAAGACCAACCCTGTTGGTCCATAGTACATCAAGTCGCTCTTTTCCTGAGCGTTGTCACGAAGCGTGTTGAATGTGGGTCACAGCGATACACGGGTAAAGAATCCCTCCCACCGCGAGACGAGACGAGATGTCTGGTGCGGCGGCGGCGGTGACGGTGTCAGGTGTTTGAGAAAGCGCTCCACTCTCTCCGGGCTCCTGACAGTTCTTGAATGAGAATGTGCGGCGCAGCTGGAAGCGGAGCATTCCGTGGTTAGGCCCTGCTGTGTGTTGACGTAGGAACAGTCCTTCAGACATCTCCATTCCCTGACAGGTCCTCCTTTCCCCTTCCCATAATCCCGAGCGTGTGCCGACTCCTCATTGGTGCCTTAGCCTGGCTGGCTGCTCACCGTTCTCCACACTCAGCCACCACTCTGATCAGTCGTCTCACAGCCACCGACAGCCCCCCCCCCCCTCCTGCCCACTGCTGTAGGACTCCTTCAGTGTAGCTGCACCAGGGTAGTGACACACTAGCAATAATGAGGTACCGTCTGTATGGAGGCCCCGACTTTGAGAGGGAACACAGAAGTAGTTATCAAAAAAAAATTCCCCTTGGGGATCAATAAAGTATCTATCTATCTATCTATCTATCTATCTATCTATCAAATGTTATTTCTACCTTAAAAAATACCCACATCCACGATGTCCTTCCCTTCAGGGGCTTCATATATGAAATTGCTCCGAATTGTGTTGACTTCATAGCACAGGTATACAAGTGAACAGGTGGACCTTCAATGATGCGCAGGCCATCAAAATGCAAAGTCTGCTGATTGACTTACTGTAATAGAAACATCTTAGTTTTGAGAGCCTGCTGGAGATCTGGTGACATATGAGAGAGGCTCTGAAGACGAGGAACAGCACAGGGGATAAACAGGCATGTCTAAGCATCGACACTACACGCAGCAAAGCAACACTCTCTAAGCATCGACACTACACGCAGCAAAGCAACACTCTCTAAGCATCGACACTACACGCAGCAAAGCAACACTCTCTAAGCATCGACACTACAGGCAGCAAAGCAACACTTTCTAAGCATCAACACTACAAGCAGCAAAGCAACACTCTAAAGACAACACTACTCTCTAAGCATCAACACTACAAGCAGCAAAGCAACACTCTAAAGACAACACTACAGCAAAGCAACACTCTAAAGACAACACTGCAGCAAAGCAACACTCTCTAAGCATCGACACTACAGGCAGCAAAGCAACACTCTCTAAGCATCGACACTACACGCAGCAAAGCAACACTCTCTAAGCATCGACACTACAGGCAGCAAAGCAACACTCTCTAAGCATCGACACTACACGCAGCAAAGCATAATTTGCACATTAACTGCTGAATACCTGATCTCAGGCAAGCAGGTTCATAAAAATACACCAAAGATGAACTCGACAGAGACGTGCTTCCAGTATAAAAATAACAGTAACGTTACTTTATTAGACAATAATGTAATTAAAAGAGCCACCCCGTCATGACAGGCACAATAGGTGTGAACGGGAAGGACGGGCCTAAAGGGGGAGACCAGGACTGGTATTGGCTGCTACCAGGGACAATACCATTAACAATGTAACAGGACAATACTGATTCGCTGTCAAGGTAGGTTACCTGTCCGGGATAAGCGTGAAGTTCACCAACCGTACACAGACCCTATATTGGGACTTACACAAGTCATTAATAATAAGTTGTTGGACTCTAACTAAATGCTAGAACAGTGTTTTAACTATAGGGCTAACATATGTTAGCAGAGTGACAGATTGAGAGTCGTCGGTCATGCCATTACATGCAATACTAAAAGAGTAACCATTTCTGACAAAGCTGTTTAACTCTTCACTTTGATGGACCACACCACAGGCCCCCTAAAAGAAAGGATGTGGGAGATGGCCTGATGTTTGTAGACATTGGAGCTTTAATTTACTGTATGGTATTAACGTAGGTATACAGTAAGCTATGTCAAGGCCAGGACTGTGAAATGGTCGAGATCTCTCAGGTGAAGTGAAATTAAACAAACCAATCACACGCAACCAGTGTTAAATTCTATCTATCTATCTTTTATTAATTCACTTCGGCCTGACTGCCCACTTTGTGTGTCTGACTCACTGTCGGCAAAATATGCTGTCAAACTCACACCGTAGTGTGTTTCTCAAAATTGATGGCACGTGGATGTCGGTCTCATAGTTGTTTCTTGGCAGGTGGTTGTTGGGCTTTTACTGTGGAAGGATATGCAGGCGATTCCATCATCATCAAGTGTAAATATAAGGATGAACACAGAGACAAAGACATACGTCTGCAAGGACGAGGAGAATTCGGGGCCATTTTCATTCTGTGATACTGTAATATCAACACAGGGTAATAAAGGGTGGCAGAATAAAGGCAGATTATCTTTGTATGACAATATGGACGGCGGTTTCGTAAAGGTGATCATGAGAGACCTGAAACAGAGCGATGAGGGGAAGTACTGGTGTGCAGTGGACAGACTCATGGACATAGATATATACACAGCATTCACTGTGAAAATGAAAGAAGGTGAATGCTTTTCTTTTACTTTTGAATATGCATATTGTGTCAAGTTGCCTGTTTATTAGACACACTGAACACTTTCAGACCTCTGACTCATTCACTCCTTTTTACCATACCAGGAAAAGAGGAAGTCTATAAAGTGTCAGGGTATGTTGGAGATGATATCACCATCAAATGCAAGTATGAAGATACTGATAAACTCAAGAGCAAGTATCTGTGTAAGAACACAGCTGTAGGGTGTGAGGATAGAATCAGAACAGACAGAAAGGACCAATAGGAGAGCAGAGACAGGTTCTATCTCTATGACGACACCACTGGAGGATTATTTCTGGTGTCCATCACCAACCTCACTGAGGATGATTATGGAACACACCGGTGTGCTGTGGACGAACCGCTCTCCAACTCTCCAAGTGTTGACAAGTTCAAGACTGTATAGCTGTATATGCACACAGGTATGTATGATTGGAATGAAAACTGGAATGTTTCATTCGTCCCACTTCTTAATCGCCCTGGCTCTCCCCTACATATTATTACAAAAGAGTTGTTGTTAAATCAGTGACTACATTAGACTTCCAGCGTTGTGCAGATCTGGCTGAACGTAAGGCATGTTCGTATGATTCAGTCAGATCTGTGCAGCGTTGTGCAGATCTGGCTGAACGTAAGGCATGTTCGTATGATTCAGTCAGATCTGTGCAGCGTTGTGCAGATCTGGCTGAACGTAAGGCATGTTCGTATGATTCAGTCAGATCTGTGCAGCGTTGTGCAGATCTGGCTGAACGTAAGGCATGTTCGTATGATTCAGTCAGATCTGTGCAGCGTTGCAAGATCGAACACACCCGCTGATGTGACACTACACAAAAATACAAAATATATGGACAACATAAGTATGTGATATTACATATTATTACAAACCAGTTGTGTATGTGACTGGAAGTATAAATGTGCAAGAAGATATCAAAGCAAAATGACATTGAATTACGCAATTTAAATTTAAACTGCATAATAATATTTGTTTTCTCTGTTCACTTGAATATTTTGAGTATGTAACAGGAACTTCTTTTTGTTTGTTTGACTGTGGTTCCAGTGTATTCTTGTGCGGTTATATCTTAATTAATCATGATTGCATTAATCTCCCTGTGTGGCACTATGATGACGTTCTTCTGTGGTAACTTTTGTGACCCTACGTTCTCTTAGGTTTTCCTGTGGTTCTCCCCGTATCCATGACGATAGTGGTGTTGGGGCTTGGAATTGTGTTTTTCATTTGTGTCACGTGCAGGAAGAGAAGGGTTAGAGGTGGGGAAATATTCCTCTCTTTCTCATCTTGTCTTCTCTCCTTCTATAATTCACTCTCTATCACTTGATCGCATTTATCATCCATCTCTTGGGTTCATGTGTCGTCTGTCTCTCTTCTCTGAAAACAGGAAGTTACTGTATCTCACTTAGGCAAGTCCACAATAACAAATCTGTTGACTACTAACTCCCCCTTGTTCGTAAAATTATGGTTCAGAGCATTCCAACACCAACACCACACTGCATGGATTCCAATATTATTGGATTCAGGCCTCCTTCATGAGTGGAAATAAATCAAATATGAATCGAATATGTGCCACACACACACACACACACACACACACACACACACACACACACACGCACACACAAAGTCACAGAGATAGAATAACACTCCTTTGTTTTTTCCTGAAGTTTCTGCTGTGCCTCTTAGCCAGGTAACTACTGCTCCTGCTTCTTCTGCCACACCAGAGGTGAGATGTGATATTAACTTTTACATGCTCTTTAATACCTAATAACACACATCAGTCACACACATTGAATTCTTCACTCAATGTTGATCTAACTATTGAAATCTTTTTTAGTCGGCTGATTATGACAATGATCTGGCTGCAACGTCACAGGATGAATTTCCCTCCAACACCACAGCATCTGAGGCTCTCTACCAGAACCCCAACACCCTGGTACAGGATCCAGTCTATCGGCACCTGAACCCCAACACCCTGGTACAGGATCCAGTCTACCAGCACCTGAACCCCAACACCCTGGTACAGGATCCAGTCTACCAGCACCTGAACCCAGACACCATGGTACAGGATCCAGTCTAGACAGTTTTTTTTTTTGTGTAAAGTGATTACTATCTGTATTGATATAATATAGATCATATAAAGGTGTTATTAGTGTTCACCACCTATCGTGCAAGTTAATCATTTTTTCCTTCTGCATAAATACAATGTGACTACTCAGGCAAAGTCTTTTATAATTTACACTTAAAGGGGTGGTTCAGGATTTTGGACATAGGACCTCATTTTCAAGTAAGCAAGTGTGATATTTATCAATGAAGACCGTTCTATCAACACAGACATTTACATCGATTGTGTGGAATTTGCCTCGGGTGTACTTTGGAGTGGGTAAGACTGTTTTTAGTGGCAGGCTAGCACATACCATTGACTTGCGCTAGCCTAGCACCTGCGAACTCGAAAACGGTCTCCACTGATAAATATCCAAACAAAAGAAAGAAAAGAAAATATAAAGAAAGGTAACTGTACACTTAATTTAGGCAAAGCAGCAGGAGCAATCTGCCTGCAGACACAAAAGCATTAACATTAGTGCTTGATAGACACAGGCACAGATAATATCACGTCACGTAGCATAACAAACATTCTTTTTTTTACATCAATGTGACTCGGAAACCACACGAAATGACAGTAGAAAAGCAGCCCTGGCATCAGTCTTCACAATCCTACATCACAGTTGTTACACACAGCATATTCATTAGATACGTTTCCAAACATGAGCATGAATTACATCAGAGCAACACACACTCATTTTGCGTTGCGTTGTGTTCCAGGCTATTGGTCCTAACACACCGGTTCTCCTGGTAACACAATAAACCTTTACCTTGTAGATGTTGCGTCTTAATGCTGTACAGCTACCCGGCGGGTGCCTTGCCCAAGACCTTCGGTAGTACACAGCACGACTGCCCAAGACCTATGTGCAAACGCGCTCAGTAAAATACATATCATGTCCCCACCCTGACACCCACATGAAGATTAAAAGTAAATCATTACATTGTACAATGTAAAAGACATTACAGGCAGCAAAGCAACACTCTCTAAGCATCGACACTACACGCAGCAAAGCAACACTCTCTAAGCATCAACACTACAGGCAGCAAAGCAACACTCTAAAGACATTACAGGCAGCAAAGCAACACTCTCTAAGCATTAACACTACACGCAGCAAAGCAACACTCTCTAAAGACAACACTACAGGCAGCAAAGCATCACTTAACTCTCTAAAGACAGCAGCTGACTAGCGATGCTTTGGAGTCTGATGCTTTCCATCTAATAAGCATACAGACTTAACATATACAGCAGGGAAAATAAGTATTGAACACGTCAACATTTTTTTCATACTTCCAATGAGGCTATTTGCATGAAATTTTCACCAGACATTAGTATTAACTCAGATAATCCACCCATATAAAAAAATCCAAACATTAAAGTCCATAGGTAGAGTTATGTGGAATAAAGTGGAATGACACAGGAAAAAAATATTGAACACACCTGCTGAAATTTCCTAAATACTTTGTGGAAAAGCCTATTCGTAATGACAGATTCAAGGCATTTCCTGTATGATGAAACTAATCAATTACAGTATTCTGATGTGATTTTGGCCCATTCTTTTAAACAGATAGTCCTTTAATATTGAAGATTCCACGTCCCTCTTGTGAATCCTGATCTTTAGTTAACTTCCAAAACTGTTCAATTGAATTGAAGTCAGGGCTTTGATTTCCTTTCTCTGAAACCAATTGGGAGTTTCCTTTGCTGAATGGTTTGGATCATTGTCCTGCTGGAAGGTCTAGCTATGTCTCATCCTCATCATCCTGGTTGATGTAAAGATTATCCCAGAACAAAATGACTCCATTCATCATTCCTTCAACTGTATAAAGTCTGCTAGTATCATAAGATGCAAAACAGCCCACACCATGCCACCACCTAACCTCACTGTTGGTAGGGTATTTTTAGGGTGATTGCACAGTGCCATTTCTCCTCCAAATATGGTGTGTAGTATGACATCCAAAAAGTTCAATTTTGCTCTCGCCTGACCAGAATACATTCTCTCACTATTTCATACGATTGTCCAAATGTTCTGTAGCAAACTTTCAACAAGCTTCGACATGTTTTTCTTCAGCAATAGAATCATTCTGGATGTGCGTGCATAGAGGCCATGGCGGTGGAGTGCATTACCTATGATTTTCTCTGTAACAATAGTACCTGCTGCATCCAAGTCTTTCTGGAGCTTTCTCCAAGTGGTCCTTGGCTCTTGGCCTACTCTTCTGACTATCCTTCTGACTTCCTGGTCAGAAATCTTGCAAGGAGATCCTGTGCATGGCCAGTTGATGATGCAGTGATGTTCCTTCCACTTGCAGATAATGGCTCCAATACTGCTTGCTGGATGATTCTGAAGTTTTGAAGTGCATCTGTAACCAGTTCCATTGATATGTTTTGCAATAAAAAGATTGCAAAGGTCTTGGGACAGCTCTTTGCTTTTACCCATCATGAAATGTTTCTTGTGTCACACCTTGGTAACGAAAAACCTGTTTATAGCCCATCAAGATGTACTAACCCAACTTATATTCATTTGCACAGATAGGGGGGATAATCTAACTACTTATAGATTCCAGTTTGTTCCTTGCCATTTCTTGCCTTTGTGTACTGCTTTTTCTTAGCGTGTTCAATACTTTTTTACTCATAACTCTACTTTCAGACATTAATGTTTGGATTTTTATATATGTGTGCATTACCTAAGTTAATACTAATGTCCGGTGAACATTTCATGCGAATAGCCACACTGGAAGTATAGGCTACTTACTGAAAAAATTGTTGACGTGTTCAATACTTATTTTCCCCGCTGTAGGCAAACTTAACATATAGGCAGAATATATAACCCTTCAATGTATGAGTCTGCTTATACAAATACCCATGCGCACTCAAATATGTCCGAGCTCCCCTGCCCTGTCTAACTACAGATCATATCACATTTTGACCCAGCTGACACTGCACGACCATAAAAAGGAATAGAATAGCAAGAGAATGAGTTCATCTACTCGGTTCTATCCACACATGGCTACAGTGCAAATGGATTGGGTGATTTACACCAGTTGCAGGCCTTGTTCTTTTATCATACTTTTTCATTCAAAGTATGGAATGTGTAGTCACCAGAGGAATATAACGCTGTATGACATACAGTAGTGTCATGTAGCTAGCATATAAGTTTATATAGTATCATATATGTGATATATCGTATAGGTATATGTTAAATATAGGTATATGTTAAATATAGTATAGGTATATGTTATACTGTATATAGTATAGGTATATGTTAAATATAGTATAGGTATATGTTATACTGTATAGTATAGGTATATGTTACTGTAAATATAGTATAGGTATATGTTATACTGTATATAGTATAGGTATTTGTTAAATATAGTGTATGTTTGTTCCCATCTCCTTGTTTCTCACTGGGAGCTCAGTAAAACAGGTAATTGGTCTGCTGATCTTGTTCCCCTTCCTGCATGCGTGGCGAGGCTGTAGCGTCTTGGTGTAGCACGGGGAAATCAGGAGGAAGGGATGATAT
>NW_027468870.1:4543863-4546363 GCF_046254945.1 Alosa pseudoharengus
GTGTGTGTGTGAGAGTGTGGTGTGTGTGTGTGTGTCGTGGTCAGAGGCGTCCATCTCTGGCCTGTGTGGTGTGTGTGTGTGTGTGTGTGTGTGTGTTGTGGTCAGAGGCGTCCATCTCTGGCCTGTGTGTGTGTGTGTATGGGTGTGTGTGTGTGTGTGTGTGTGTGTGTGTGTGTGTTGTGGTCAGAGGCGTCCATCTCTGGCCTGTGTGGTGTGTGTGTGTGTGTGTGTGTGTGTGTGTGTGTGTGTTGTGGTCAGAGGCGTCCATCTCTGGCCTGTGTGGTGTGTGTGTATGGGTGTGTGTATGTGTGTGTGTGTGTGTGTTGTGGTCAGAGGCGTCCATCTCTGGCCTTGGCCCTGAAGGAGTCCCTGAGCCTCTGCAGGGAGGCTGCCAGCTGGTGCCCACACACCTTATTGTGCCACTCGGACGATCTGCCCCTGCAGGAGTAGACCAGGGAGAGCTATGAGTGTGAGACACACACACACACACACACACACACACACCAAAACATCTCTACACACCCATACACACACACACACACCAAAACATCTCTACACACCCATACACACACACACACACACACCAAAACATCTCTACACACCCATACACACACACCAAAACATCTCTACACACCCATACACACACACACACACACCAAAACATCTCTACACACCCATACACACACACACACACACACCAAAACATCTCTACACACTCATACACACACACACACACACCAAAACATCTCTACACACCCATACACACACACCAAAACATCTCTACACACCCATACACACACACACCAAAACATCTCTACACACCCATACACACACACACATACACACCATACACACACACACACTAACACACACACCAAAACACCTCTACATACCCATACACACACATACACACACACCAAAACATCTCTACACACCCATACACACACACACACATACACATCATACACACACAGACACCAAAACATCTCTACACACCCATACACACCCATACACACACACCAAAACATCTCTACACACCCATACAAACACACCAAAACATCTCTACACACATAGACACCCATACACACACACACACACCAAAACATCTCTACACACCCATACACACACACACCAAAACATCTCTACACACCCATACGCAGACACAGACACAGACACACACACAAACACACGCACACACCCATACACACACACACACACACACACACACACACACACACATACACACCATACAAAACTTCACAAACACATCCACTAGCAAAATTCATGTTTCTTTCTCCAAGGTTTGCTTTATGTATGGTCCTCCTATCATGGATGGATGGATGTTAGCGAAAATACCCTATATACGTATAAATACATATACCCTATATACGCATACCCTATACACCTTATATGTATACATACATATACCCTATACACTACCCTATACACACCCTATACCACACCCATACACACCTTATATGCACCCTATACAGTACACACCCTATACATACGTATACATATACCCTATACACTGCCCTATACGCACCCTATACACTGCCCTATATGTACCCTATACACTGCCCTATACGCACCCTATACACTGCCCTATATGTACCCTATACGCTACCCTATACACTGCCCTATACTCACCCTATACACTGCCCTATACGCTACCCTATACACTGCCCTATACACTACCCTATATGTATACATACGTACCCTATACACTACCCTATATGTACCCTATAAGCACCCTATAAGTACCCTATACACTGCCCTATATGTACCCTATACACTACCCTATACACTAACCTATATGTACCCTATACACTACCCTATACACTACCCTATATGTACCCTATACACTGCCCTATACGCACCCTATACACTGCCCTATATGTATACATACGTACCCTATACACTGCCCTATACGCACCCTATACACTACCCTATATATACCCTATACACTGCCCTATACGCACCCTATACACTGCCCTATATGTACCCTATACACTGCCCTATACGCACCCTATACACTGCCCTATATGTACCCTATACACTACCCTATATGTATACATACGCACTGCCCTATATGTACGCTATACACTACCCTATATGTACCCTATACACTGCCCTATATGTACCCTATACACTGCCCTATATGTATACATACGTACCCTATACACAACCCTATACATTATGCCCCATACATTCTCAGAATGCAGAACAGAACTGAACTACCTCAGAGCAGCACCAGGCCCACCCCATTGGCTATTTGGGTAAATACTGGTTTCCAGAACATGGCAGCATGGTGACCTTCATAATCCTCACTGCACGACAGTCTGTCTCTCTCTGAGAGTGTCCAGCACATAAAACAGCGTGAGAATGGACGTGTTGTTTGTGGGAGCCCTCACGTTGCGATCACGACGGCACGGCACGTTGTGATCGCAGCGCGTGGCCACTGAATGGATCTGGAGAATTCTCCAGGCAGCTGTTCCCT
>NW_027468870.1:4578863-4586363 GCF_046254945.1 Alosa pseudoharengus
TAGATGTAAGGCTAGCTGTAGGGGCTAGCTTTAGGGCTAGCTGTAGGGGCTAGATGTAGGGCTAGCTGTAGTGGCTAGCTTTAGACCTAGCTGTAGGGGCCAGCTGTAATGGCTAACTGTATGGGCTGTATGGGCTGTATGTTGAAGGGATCTGTATGGGCTAGCTGTAGGGGGGGAGTGTACCTATGTTCCCCGGGTCCTCTGTTTCCCACTTTGTATGGGACCGGGAAACATAGGACCCTTTTGTAAAACCCTAACCATAACCCGAGCGGGGAACATAGGACCCGGGGAACATAGGGATGACCGCCTGTAAGGGGCTAGCTGGCTGAATGAGTTAAAGTATTTTATTGGACCTGGCCCATGTCTGGCCCACATGCGGTCCATGTCTGTCCAGCACCAGCTGCCCTTAACCTTTCACCCTCTGGCACCCCCCTGCAGATTGTGTGTGCGTCTGCCCTGCCAATCTGCAGCTTTGTGAGATCCAAACACAACTCAGGCCAATCTGCAGCTTTGTGAGATCCAAACACAACTCAGGCCAATCTGCAGCTTTGTGACTTCTCAGGCCTATCACAGGTTTATCCACAGCTTTTGTAGGACCCCAAGCCCTCATCTGACCAATCCGTAGCTTTGTGAGATCCGAAGCCCACCTCTGACCAATCCGTAGCTTTGTGAGATCCGAAGCCCACCTCTGACCAATTCATAGCTTTGTGAGATCCGAAGCCCACCTCTGGCCAATCCATAGCTTTGTGAGATCCGAAGCCCACCTCGGACCAATCCGTAGCTTTGTGAGGTCCGAAGCCCATCTCTGACCAATCCGTGGCTTTGTGAGGTCAGTGCATGGCAGCCCGCTCAACTCTGGCAGGTCTGGCAAGCCAGGATGAGCTCATTGGTATAATAATTGCTCGCCCCCTCTCTGTTGTGAGGGGTGGTTGCTAACAACAACACAGCTCTGGCTGCCCCTGACCAGGGCAAGTGGAAAGTGATTTGGTCATGGCTTTGCACTGGGCTCCAGTCAAAGGGTTGAGATCACATGGAGTAAGGTTTGGAAAATCTAACTAATCCAGCTTTTGAATCAGCAATGGCAACTATGTCAGGCAGTGACTTTGAAATGGTGTTTAGATTTGGAGCAGAAGATTGGCGCTTGAGCCCCTCAGCGTGAGTCATGATGCTGATGAAATGACTCAGGGATTGGGTGGGGAGCATTGCAAATTAGAGCCATGTTAAAACTTTTTCAGTAAGTTCTTCCAAAGTAGAACTTTGAGCTCAGTAAATGAGAGAATGCACTGAATTCCACAATAATTTCCCACTGTGACAATGGAACGCCATTCCTGCAAGATCTCATGCAAGCTTTGTAGGAGATATATCAGCAGATGCCTCCCCAAACTAACTAACAGACATCAAACTATCAGCTACCATATGAATCTACATTTCAAGCATCTTACATCAATAAAAATGCCATTAAAAAACTTGTTCATTTCATGGCACGGCATGTCACCCAATTGAGCTGGAATGATTAATCTACTAGCCCAAACAAAGAACAATACAAGAACAATGGCATGGAAAGTCACTAACATAATTATCAGATATTATCGGTAATGCCGTGACCAACTGTATTCCAATTAACAATACCTTTGTGCTTCAAAATGAGAAAAGCCAGCAATTTCAACATGTCTTCAATGTGCTTCGTTCCTATCTGACTCAAACCCTTTTAAAGAAATTACAAAAGCGTCAACAAAGTATGGGAACACATCAGGACTCAATTAACTTCAGTAAATCAGATAAAATATGTTACTTACTTGTAATTAACATTCTGTGGCCAATTTAGGAAGAGCACAGCAGGATAATGGGGGTAAAAAAAGTTGAAGACAAAAAAAAAAAGCAAATAAATAAATAAGAAGTAATCACATGGACGCAGGTAGGTCAACCTGTCCGGAGCGGTGAAGACATGTGAGCCTCTGTGTGAGAGGACCCGAGTGAGAGCATCAGACTGGCATGAGTTTGGAGAGTAACTCCCTTCTGCTCTCCACGGAACATACCAACTCTCCCACAACTCTCTTACAGAGGGGGGAGGTGCTCAAAACTTACCAGAGGAAGACACGGCCAGGGTTAACAGCTACTCAACACACACACACACGCATGTGCACGCAAACTCGCGCTCACACACACAAACTCACGCTCACACAAATCAGTTCAAATCTCTGTTGAGCAAGATGGTGTTTGTTAAAACTCTGTTGTGATTGCTGTGAACTAGGTTTTTAAAGTTTCAAAAGTCTGTCCCTCTCCCCCCTAAAAACACCAAATGATTTGTCCCGGCTGAGGCTGAGTTATGGCTGAGTTATGGCTTAGTTATGGCAATGTGGTAGCGGTGTCCACATCCAGATGGATGACTTCAATGACCGCTCATCTGGCCTGAGGGCAACCCTCCCACCTCATTCCTTTATTCTGACACACACACTGCAGGCCTTCTCTGAGGCTAGCATCAGTCTGACTCTCTCTCACACACACACACACACACACACACACACACACACACACACACACACACACACACACACAAACACAACCACACACACACACTGCACACACTCTGAGACTAGCATCAGTCTGACTCTCTCTCTCACACACACACACACACACACACACACACACACACACACACACACACACACAAACACAACCACACACACACACACACACACACACACACACTGCACACACTCTGAGACTAGCATCAGTCTGACTCTCTCTCTCTCACACACAAACACACACACACACACACACACCAGACTTCATAAACTCTCTGTATGGCTATCCAGTCCTCCGTATTTGCTCCCACCAGGGAATGTCTTCCATAAACAAATATTTCCCATATTTATGCTAAGCTGAGATACTCAAAGTGTCTCTGTGTATACTGCAGGAGGGCTTCTGCATGGCTCAATGGCTCAAGTGGTGCTACTGAAATCAAGTGAATCAAGCTTCCTGCTCTTAATGTGTCAGAGGGACCGAACCTACTGAGACACACACAGCATGAGTGAGTGAGTGAGTGAGTGTGTGTGTGTTTGTTTGTGTGTGTGTGTGTGTGTGTGTGTGTGTGTGTGTGTGTGTGTGTGTGTGTGAGAATGACTGTGAGTATGTGTGTGTATGGGTGAGAGAGAGAGAATGAATGTCAGTGTGTGTGTGTTTTATTTGTGTGTTTGCATGTCTGAGTGAACAATAGTGTGAGTGTGTGTGTGTATGCACATGTGTGTGTATGCATGCGTGTGTGTGTGTGTGTGTGTGTATGTGTGTATGTGTGAGTGTATAAGAGTGTGGTAAGTGTGTGTGTGTGTGTGTGTGTGTGTGCATGTGTGTGTGCGGGCTAATCTCTGGACGGTAGTGACATGCTCAACTCTCCTAATAGTCTCCTGTGAATGCCTGGGTGGCTCTCGGGGTTTCTGTAAGCCTTGCAGCACGGCGGCAGTGTCATGACAACGCCACACGTGCAGAATCAAACGAGGGCTGATGGACGCACATGCAGGGAGGCGCCGCCAGAGACGCACTCTCACGACCAGACGCTCTCTCGACCAGACGCTTTCATGACCAGACGCTCTCACGACCAGACGCTCTCACGACCAGACGCGCTCTCACGACCAGACGCTTTCATGACCAGACGCTCTCACGACCAGACGCTTTCATGACCAGACGCGCTCTCACGACCAGACGCTTTCATGACCAGACGCTCTCACGACCAGACGCTTTCACGACCAGACGCTTTCATGACCAGACGCTTTCATGACCAGACGTTCTCTCACGACCAGACGCGCTCACGACCAGACGCGCTCTCACGACCAGACGCTCTCACGACCAGACGCTTTCATGACCAGACGCTCTCACGACCAGACGCTTTCATGACCAGACGCTTTCATGACCAGACGCTCTCACGACCAGACGCTTTCATGACCAGACGCTTTCATGACCAGACGTTCTCTCACGACCAGACGCGCTCTCACGACCAGACGCTCTCACGACCAGACGCTCTCACGACCAGACGCTCTCACGACCAGACGCTCTCACGACCAGACGCTTTCACGACCAGACGCGCTCTCACGACCAGACGCGCTCACGACCAGACGCTCTGTCGCCCCACCTCAGAGCCGCTGGCTGACAAGCGCTCCTTCTCTTAGCATCTTGTGTCGGCTGAATAGGCCACTTGGCAACAGCTACTGGCTCTGCGTCAACACAGAGGATGGCTGCTCCCTGAGTGGATCTGGCTCTGATGTGGCCCTGATGTGGCTCTGATCTGGCTCTGTTCTGGTGTGAATCTGGGCCAAATTGCGCTTCAAAACCGTCCACTTTGTGAGACAAACTCACACCAGAGTTTTTTCGTGCCGACACACTGCGAAGGTCACAGGTTCAGTTCCCCCCTGGGAACTCAAACACTGACAAATAAATGTGTGTTTTTCCTGGTCCGAGAATCATGGCGGATTAAAGAGTCCGCCAAGCGAATTAATGTGTGAAAGTGTGAAATAGCTCGAAGCATCAACAGCCACTGCTTTTACAACAAACCATATCAACTGGCCTTCTACATCCTTGAAACGCCTTTTATGGTAGCACACTATAGGAGAGGGTTGACAAGCGCGTGCACATCTCTTTGTAGCTCTTACCCACACGGACAACGGCCTGAAGTCTTTTAGCATTTTTTTTACTGCTGCTGCTGCTGGGTGTTGTTTATTTTTCATGAAGCGCTGGTGGTGAATAATTCATCTTAACTCTCTGGGACTTTCTTCTGTTGCGTTTTTTTTTCTGGATAGCTCTGAACAAGAGTCTGCTCTTGCGCTGTTTTATGCTGTTCGGAGCCTTCGGTCCACCTGTGGAGATTACACTGCTCTCCTTGTCGATGAGAGTGTGGACGCAACTATTCCTTGCTGTGGTCGTTTTCATCTCTGAAGGCCCCTGCCTTCTCTCTCTACACACACACACACACACACACACACACACTTCTCAAATCTGGGCTGTGAGCTCTGAGCTCGATGGAAAACCCTGTGATTACATTCTAAAGGGCCACTGTGCACCACTGATCTTCTCTAAGCACTTCAAGCCAACATCTTTATGTCTACACACACACACACAATCCGTAACATCTTCATGTCAGTACGATCCTCCACTCCACTCGGTGGGGGCCATGTTGGGGCGTGTCTGCCCACATCCTAATGTTTTCTAATAGCCGTATTTTTCCATCCATTTTACCAAGCTGGATGAGGAGGAAGACGAGGAGGAAGACGAGGAGGAAGACGAGGAGGTGTAAAGGAGGCTCTTAAAGCTCTGGGGGGCTCACAGAAACCTATCAAAGCTAATAGTCACAGGGTCCTTCAGGCCTGCGCTGTCCTTGGGATCCCATTAAGGCTGATGAAGCTCGCTTAAAATGGAGGTGTGTGATTACACTCCTGTGTGTGTGTGTGTGTGTGTGTGTGTGTATTAATGGGGAAGACCTGCAGACGTTTACTGCTTTGCTGGACACCACACAGGAAAGTTGGTCCTAACACCGCTAACTTTGCCATTAGCCGCTATTAGCCACGTAAACACCGCGGGTTCAAGTGTTGTCAGGGGCAACTGCAGGGGATGCTTCGCTACTCTTTTTTAATGCCACTGAGTCACTCTACTGTGTCTGATACATTAGTGAGCCACTGTGGAGAAAAACACTGAGGGCCAGATGTACGTACATTTGCGAACGTAACGTTATCAGCGCCATGGACAAACCGCAGACTGCGAACGCTGACAGACCCAAGTTTCCGCCGTATTTATCAATCGTTCAATCCTTGGTGTAAACTGCGCCTTTCTCTGCCTCTCTCCGCCCATAAACGCAATTTACGAACGTCCACAACTGAATGGCAGAGCCTACAAGCGCAGTTGAATGAAGTTAACTGATGACAACATTAAAAAGAATCAAACGTTTAGCGATCATGAAATAATACCATAGATGATAAGATGTCAACGAGCAGGGAGATAATGAAGATCAGTAGTTCTAGTCAAACTACTTGTGAATGTAGGCTATGGAAAATTGGTCAAATCTAGCAAGTAGGAAAGTTTAAGTGAATGACGTGAAAGTGAAAGTAAGACATTCGAAAGGCCAACGAAAGTTAATGTTGCTTTTGATAGTAGCCTACAAAGACTTGCAAAACTGGTGCTCTAAATAGCGGTTCTGTTGTCTTTGAAAGGTTCTCTTATTGAAGCATTGAACTTCAATTTGGATTAACACCTGCTTTTACAAGGCGCAAGTATTTAGGCGCAGAATAGATGTGCGCTTTCAGGAGCAGTCTTTGTACATACCGCGGAATACATAATTAGGCGCTCTTTACTCTTCCCCTCCCATCTTTTTACGCTTAACTCCCACTTTCCCCTGGATCCTCCCATGAATGCATATGCATGACACGAAAAGCGCAATTAGACATTTTCAGCTCCCGCGACAGGCAGATTGCGCTTTTACCTCATTGCGGCCTGTTTGTACATACCTCGCAATGATTTTAAACGCAAGTTGCGAAACAAATACGCCTGAAGTGGGCGCAAAAGCGTTAGTACATCTGGCCCTGAGGCTCTATTTATTTTCAGCAGACCACCACCACCAACAACAACAACAACAACAACAACAACAACAACAACAACAACAACACTGCAGAGCAGCTTCCAAACAATCATTCAAAGTGATCGGCATCAGACCAGTCCTCTAACCAGTCCTCTAAATCTATTTTTGTGTTTTGGGAACAGAGCACGTCAGCTATGTGCCTGATGTGGCTTGAGCCTGACAGCCTGACAGTCTGTGTGTGTGTGTGTGTGTGTGTGTGTGTGTGTGTGTGTGTGTGTGTGTACTGCGCCACAGGATGCAGCAGCAGCCAGCGTACGTTCCTCGGCTGCAGGCGTCACACCGCAGGACACTGTGTGTGTGTGTGTGTGTGTGTGTGCAGGGACTCTGTCTTTGTCCCTGTGTGTGTGTGTTATTGTCATCAGTGACAGTGAGGAGCCAGGCGGTGTGCAGTAAGCGCCAGCAGGCCCCAGTGGTACACCTCACACACACACACACACACACACACACACACACATACACACACGCACACTACACACACACACACTACACACACACACACTATACAGCAGGCCTCAGCTCACACACACACACACATGCACACACACACACACACACACACTACACACACACTACACACACTACACAGCAGGCCCCAGTCGGACACCTCACACACACACACGCACACACACACACACACACACACGCACACTACACACGCACACAGCAGGCCCCAGTCGGACACCTCACACACACACACACATGCACACTACACACACACGCGCTACACACACACGCTACACACACACACACACACACACACTACACAGCAGGCCCCAGTGGGACACCTCACACACACACACACATGCACACATGCACACTACACACACACACACAAACACACACGCTACACACACACACACACACTACACACACACACCTCA
>NW_027468870.1:4608863-4616363 GCF_046254945.1 Alosa pseudoharengus
TCTCCTCTTATGGATGGAAAAGTGATGAGAAGATAAGTCTATCCACACACACACACACACACACACACACGCATGCACACACGCACGCACGCACGCACGCACGCACGCACGCACACACGCACACACACACAACCAGCCCTCTCTATTACAGGAGAGGAGGATGGTGTGGATTGATCACATCACAAGCATAACGTTCATCATAATGTGTTACAATGACATTGCGTGTGTGTGTGTGTGTATGTGTGTGTCTGTGTGTGTGTGTGGTTGTGAGAATGAATGTGCGGATGTGCGCAGACATAACACAACACACAGGCGCAGCCAGTGGTGCAATTCAAATGAATCTGCCATCATACATACATTACAGACAATGGTGTTGATGTGTGTGTGTGTGATCACACAGATCTAGTCTGGGTGTGTGTAGGGTTCCGTCTCAGAGAGGAAGTGGTCTAAATGGACAGAGACCTCAGAGTTTTACGTCAGCGTTTGCATCTAAGACCTTGATAGCAATCTATAGTATCCGTTCTTTAGAAGAAGTCATGAATTCATAACACATAGTCAAGCGCAAGTGGAGAGACGCGTAAGGAACGAGACTGATGGAGAACAAATGACCGGCGCACTGACCGATATGTTACACGTAGTAAGACGACACACACACACACACACACACACACTGACCGATATGTTACACATAGTAGGACGACACACACACACACACACACACACCACACACACAGACACACACACACACTGACCGATATGTTACACGTAGTAAGACGACACACACACTGACCGATATGTTACACGTAGTAAGACGACACACACACACACACACACCACACACACACACACACACTGACCGATATGTTACACGTAGTAAGACCACACACACACACACACACACACAAACAGAGACCGATATGTTACACATAGTAAGAACATTTATGTTTCATTTATTGTACTAAATACAACCCGAATTCCGGAAAAGTTGGGATGCTTTGTAAAATGTGAATAATAATAAAAAATAATGCTATGATTTACAAATCATGTCAACCCTATATTTAATTGGGAATAGTTCAAATCATGTCAACCCTATATTTAATTGGGAATAATTCAAAGACAACATATCAACTGTTGAAGGAGGGAAATGTTTTTTGGAAAAAATATGTTGAATTTAATGCCAGCAACACATCGCAAAAAAGTTGGGCAATAAAAGGTTGGAAAAGTTGTGTAATGATAAAGACAACAAAAGGAGCAACAGGAGCCTTAAAGTTTAGCCAAACTGGCCATAGGGTTTTTGGGCAGAGTTTGTCAAAGGACAAGTATATAATTTTGCTAATTGTATTGTTGGCAGAATAATAACCAGCTGGACAGGGATGATAATTGTTGCTTCTTAATACATTTTATGGTTCCATGGCTATTACTGTAAAAAAATGTAAAATAAACAACTTGGGCAAGATGAGCTCCCTCAGATAGGTCTAAAATAACAAACAATTTTACGACTAAATAAATTCAATCAAATAAATAGCACACAGCAAGAATTCCCTACTTGTAAAATATTAGCTTTTAAATCTTAAAGGCACAGCAGAGGTACTTAGCCTAAATATGCTATCTTCAGGCTGGTTGTTATTCGTGTCTGATTTAGCGTCTGGCCAATGGGAGTGGTGAAATATGACTTGCTAACGGCAGCGCACGGTGTGGAGAGGAGAGAGGGAGAGGGAGGGAGGGGGAGAGAGAGGGGGAGGGAGAGGGGGAGGGAGAGAGAGAGAGGGAGAGGGAGAGGGAGAGGAGAGAGAGAGGGAGAGGGAGAGGAGAGAGGGAGAGGAGAGGAGAGGAGAGGAGAGAGGGGAAGGGAGAGGGATGGAGAGAGAGAGGGGGAGCAGTGGAGTGCAGTGCGCACATGCAGAGTTATTAACGATGCTAAATCATATGGAGATGAGTGCCGGCAGGCCTCTGATGTTGCAGTCCTGGCATGATGCAGGAACCATTACTCAGGAGGCAGATCATCATGTGGGATCACACACACACACACACACACGCACTGCTACACCAGTGGCCAACCTGAATGACTGTGGGTACTCTGACTGAGACAGACACAGAGATATCACTGCTAGTTTAGAAAGCAGGCCTGGACTGACAGGTCCATTCACTGGCCTCAACCAGGCCTCATGTGCTCAGAGCTCATACTGGACTGAACTCATGTGCTCAGAGCTCATACTGGACTGAACAGGCCTCATGTGCTCAGAGCTCATACTGGACTGAACTCATGTGCTCAGAGCTCATACTGGACTGAACAGGCCTTGTGGCGGCCTTTTCTTGCTCCAAAAGTTCTACATTCAAGGCCGTGGGCTCAGGGGTTTGGTGGTGGTTTATGCACGCACTTTTCACAACAGCTTTTCGAGCAATCCATTTATTTCCAAATTCCAAATGCACATAACTTTCAAATGTTCCAAGTCTTCTAAGCCAAGCAAAAAGTGTGGTTCCAAGTCTTCTAAGCCAAGCAAAAAGTGGTCAAGAAATTGTATTACACCACCGACCTGCAACCCAACATCTACCAAACATTTCCAATCCCCCCTAATGGGTTGCTCCCGTGACGTATATACAAAAGGATGACAAATCAATTAAAGTGCAGCCAATCTACCCAATTACCCAATCACCACATACGTGCAAGACTTAGACACAACGAAATTAAAGAAATATACAACAACAAATCAAAATAACAAGAAATTAGGTAATTATGATAAAATGTAAATAACACAAGTCAAGACATAACAAAAATAATTTAGAACATAAATCAAACTTAAGACAAGGACCAAAATGGCTACAACATTCCGGCCCCTAATTCTTGTTCACAAGTAATTATCATACATACTGCATAATAGTAGCCATTAGCCATTAGCAAAATACTAAGAGCAAATTCAACCGCTTGGTCATCTAAATTCAAGAATATACAATACTCAAGTCAACACATTAACTACATCGCATTATTTTTTTCCCTTTTTAGAAAAATAGTCCATAGAACCGTTCATGAAAAAAAGTCAGAGTTCCAAAGAGTGACAAAAGTTCGTAGAAGCCTTCATGAAAAAAGCCAAAGAGTTCCAAAAAAAGTGACAAAAGTTCAAAGTCATGCTAATGTATGTACTGTATGCTTGTGTAAAAAAGGTGTATGGTGCATAATGAGATGTAGTCATTAAGTCATTAAGTGTCAGTAAGTAATTATCAGTTTACATGCAGAGTCAGAGGTTCAAGCACATGACTCAGTTGAAGGCCAACTTTACTGTTGCCTTTACGTTGCTTCCAGCAGGAGGCAGATTTTGCTGATGGGCTTTTCCAATTCATTTGTTTGTGTCTTAACACAAACTCGTCGAACAAATCCTTGGGAATCTGCAATCACCTCAGTGATGCGTCCAACGGGCCAAGAATTTTTCGGTGCAGATTCATCAACGATGAGGACCACGTCCCCAACAGCAAAGTTCCGGAGAGTCTAATTCCAGAACAAGTCTGCAATGTATTGAACTTGCCTCCAACGTCTCCTGACGTAGAGGTCCTCCTTCCGGAACAACCCAGGTGGCAAGATGGGTTTGACCTTTAGCTGGAGTAAGTGGTTAGAGGTTAAAGCTTCAATATCTTTGGGATCATCAGAAGAAGGGGTGATTGGGCGGTCATTCAAGACCGCCTCTACCTCACAGAAGACTGTCTGCAAGGCCTCATCATCCAAGACTTGTTGTTTGACAACAGAGCACAATACTCTCTTAGCCTCCTGCACCAAGCGCTCCCACACACCTCCATGATGGGCACCATGCGGGGGGTTGAACATCCACTTTATTCCATCCTGCATCAGGTTATTATGAATTTTGCATTGATTCAATTCAGAGATTGCTTGTTTTAACTCACGGTTTGAGCTGACGAAGTTGGTTCCATTGTCAGATCGGATTTCCTTCACTTGTCCTCTGCGGCAGATGAACCTCCTAATGGCATTTATACAGGAATCTGTATCGAGAGAATAAGCCACTTCCAGGTGGACTGCTCGACAGTTTAAACAAGTAAATAGGACACCATATCTTTTGGCAATGCTTCTGCCCCTCTTTACTTCTATAGGTCCAAAATAATCTATGCCAACATGTGTAAATGGAGGAAGATCAGCAGAGATTCGATCAAGAGGAAGATCGGACATTTTTTGCATACCTGGCTTCTGCCGCTGTCGTTGGCATGCCATGCACTCCCTGATGATCCTTCTAGCAGCTGAGTTGGCTTGAGGGATCCAGTACTGCCGACAAAGGGTGGACAGCATGTGGTTTCTTCCTCTATGGCCAACCTTTTCATGAACATACTGTAGAATGAGCTTTGCAACATGACTGTTTTGGCAAAATTGCAGGATGTTTAGTTTCTTCAGGCAAGGCTGCCTTGCTTAGCCTGCCACCTACTCTCAGCACTCCATCAGTAATAACTGGATCGAGCTTGTACAGAGGGCTTGACTTCCTCACATCACCAGAGCGCAAGGCTGACATTTCTTCTCCAAAATGCAACTTCTACACAAAGCATATTATAGCTTCTTCAGCCACAGCCAGGTCATCAGCTGATAGATAAGTGTTCCACTGGTTTTCCTGTTTAACACAGACACTTCCATTTGGTATGAGTTTTTTATGTTTCTCTTTTAGTTTCTGTTGGAGTCTTTCTTTAAGCTTTAAAATCTATGCCACAGTTCTTTTGAGTTTCTCCCAACTAGAAAAGTAACTCAACAGCTGAGTGGTGGGACACATTTCCTTCTCCAATGTAGTCGCACAAGAAAGAGTCTCTTTCCTCACCTCAGGATCAGCTTCTAGGTTTGACGAGGTTTCCTCCATACTGACAGGCCACTGACACTGAGGTTTTGCCAGAAACTCCGGCCCGCTGATCCACGTTGGAGAGTGGAGGAAATGGCTTACCTTCATGCCTAGAGAGGCTGCATCAGCAGGGTTCATCTTGGAACTGATGCATCTCCACTGATTAACTTCAGTCATTGTTCGTATGATGGCTACTCGATTGGCCACATACGTCTTAAACCGTGTAGTTGTGTTGGCAATATACTTCAGGACAGTCGTGCTATCTGACCAGAAGACTGACTTACTTAGGCTGAGCTCTAGTTGAGCTGAGAGCATTTTGTCCACGCGCACAGCTAAAACTGCAGCTGAGAGTTCCAGGCGTGTGGTATGGTGACTTGTTTCAGTGGCTCCACTCTTGCTTTCCCAATAACAAAGGCAACACACACTTCTTGTCTGCTGTTAGACAGCCGAAGATATGACAAAGATACAAATCCAACTTCACTGGCATCACAAAAGTGATGCAACTGTGCCATCTTTATCTCTCCAAAGTCTTTGGGTGTGAAACATCTACTTATGCTAAACGAGTCAAGCAGAACCAAATCATCTACCCATCTTCGCCATTCTTGTGCCATCTCCATTGGAACTGCTTCATCCCAACCAAATTTCATCTGACAGACACTGTAGGATTTGCTTTGCAGTAAGGATGACTGGAGCCAAAAAACCCAAGGGGTCATAAATTGAACTTACAGTAGACAGGATACCACGTCTTGTCAGTGGTTTGTGTTTGTTTGCGATACTGAATGTGAAGCTGTCCCTTTCCACATCCCACTGGACTCCCAAAGCTCTTTCCATGGGGAGCTGGTCACGGCTGAGGTCTTGTGTCTTTACCCCTTTGGCACGATATTCCTCAGGGATCTGGGATAGGACCGTGCGTTCATTGCAGACCCACTTATCAAGTCTGAATCCTCCTTTGGCACACACTTCTGTGAGCTGCTGGTAAAGAGAGATGGCCTGCTGTACAGAGCAAAGGGATTTAAGACAGTCATCAACATAAAAATTATGCCTGATTGTATGTTACTTCTTCTGGATACAGACTTTGATTGTCATCAGCACATTTTAAGAGAGCATATGTGGCACTGCTGGGAGAGGACACTGCTCCAAAGATGTGGACTAACATCCTGTGCTCAGCAACATCTTTGGTGAGGTCGCCATCAGGCCACCAGAAGAAGCGCAAATAGTTGACATGTTCTTCAGCCACTCTTACTTGATGGAACATACCTTTGATGTCGGTCATCAGAGCAATGGGACCTTGGCGAAAGCGGATGAGAACACCTAGCAAGCTGTTAGTCAAGTCCGGCCCTTGTAAGAGTTCTTTATTCAGTGAAGTTCCTGCAAACGTTGCAGCACAATCAAACACAACACGCAATGTTTTCTTTTGGGGGTGATAGACACCATGATGCGGTACATACCACACTTTTCCCCACTCCTGTTCCAGCTGTTCATGCGGGATGATTTCTGAATGCTTTTCTGCACTGATGTTTCTCATGAACTCTCTGTATTCTTTAAAGAATGATTGGTCCTTATTAAACCTTTTCAGTAGGTATTGCACCCTCTGCTGGGCCACCTGCTTGTTGGGCATTCTAACATCAGGTTTACGAAAGGGCAATTCCAAATAATAATGTCCATTTTTCAGCACAGCAGATTTTGACATTATTTCCATAAACTGTTTATCTTCCACAGACAGTTCTGTCTGTTCATCACAGTGAAGCTCCACAAAATCTTGATTATATTGCCTGATTAACATTTCCTCCAAGTCACTTATTGAGGTGCGGTTTACTTTAACAGAAGCAATCCCATACCCATCACCATCTAAACTAAGGTTGAGTGGACCATTTATGACCCACCCAAGACGAGTTTGCACAGCATAGGGCCCACTACCCTCACTGTTAACAACTCTCCACGGTTCCAGTGCCCTAGGGGCATTCACACCAATAAGAAGCCCAATGCTTGCATTGATTGGTGTCAATTCTACATTCTTCAAGTAAGGCCATTTTCTTATATGGTCTTCTTTAGGAATGTTTTCCTTGGTGACTGGGATTGACTTTTGTGTGTATACATCAGGCAATTTCATATAATCTTTTAAGGCAGATATTTCTAAACCAGAAAGCTTAAAACAACTTACAGGCTTCTCCTGTCCCATGGTCCTAAGCATGATCTCCACCTTTTTCCCGGATCCATTTAGCTGCGTCATCAATGCCTCAGTGCAAAATGTTGCAGTGCTGCCTGGGTTCAGAAAAGCATACGTTTCCACGATTTTGGTTCCTTTATCCAACTTCACCTTTACAGGAACGACAGACAGGGCGCATTCTCTTGCTCCGGCCCCAGTATGGTTTCCAGCTGTTAAAGATACTAAAGCATTCTGGATACTTTCAGATGGCTTTGATGACCCTTTTGGTTCTATGTGAAGAACGGTATGATGGTTATTTTGACAGATTTGACATGACAAACGCTTGGGACAGCTCTTACTTATGTGACCCTGTTCTAGGCAGCCGTGGCCTACTGGTTAGCACTCTGGACTTGTAACCGGAGGGTTGCCGATTCGAGCCCCGACCAGTGGGCCGCGGCTGAAGTGCCCTTGAGCAAGACACCTAACCCCTCACTGCTCCCCAAGCGCCGCCATTGTAGCAGGCAGCTCACTGCG
>NW_027468870.1:4621363-4633863 GCF_046254945.1 Alosa pseudoharengus
CTGTCAGTCAGTTAGTTCCCCCTGCTGCACTAAAACCTGAACAGTCAAACTAACTCGAAGTAATGATTTAACATAATTGATAAATGAAAAATGAATGAAAAAAAATAGGCCTTTAGATCAGGACAAAAAGCAGAGATCTGATTGGCTGTGCTGTATTCGGGCATGGTATCAGAAATCTGATTGGCTGTGCTGCATTCAGGCCCGGGGTACCGTCATCTGTGCCTACTGCTGCTTGCATAAACTTTACTCACAAACCTGCCCAGGGAGCCTGTGGATTACGCCTACACACTACTGTCACACACTGACACACACACACACGCACGCACGCACGCACACACACAGTTGATTAGGCTGAGGCCCACACACACACACACACACATGCACACACACACACACATGCACACACACACACACACACACTCACACACACACAGTTGATTAGGCTGAGGCCCACACACACACACACAAACACACAGATGCACGTGTGTAAACATCATCATTCTCACCTGTGTTCTATGACCATTGATTTGTCGTGAAGGTAAAGGTCATGACATTTCAGGAGCGCAGCAGAATGCGTGAGCTGCCGACACAGACAAACAGACCATCCTCACTGAGGGCCAAGGTGAGACTGCCAACGGCCAACGTGTGTGTGTGGCGCTATTCTCCAAAGTGTGTGTGGCGCTATTCTCCGTGTGTGTGTGGCGCTATTCTCCAACGTGTGTGTGGCGCTATTCTCCAACGTGTGTGTGGCGCTATTCTCCAACGTGTGTGTGGCGCTATTCTCCGTGTGTGAATGCTATTCTCCACCCTTTGTGTGAATGCTATTCTCCACCCTTTGTGTGGTGCTGTTCTCCAATTTTTGTGCAAAAAGACAGAAAAACTTTTTTTTGGGCATTCTGCCGTAAACCTAAACCTCAAACCTATCAAACACCATAATTTCCCTTTGGGGGTGAATAAAGTAATCTATCTATCTATCAAATGAGAGCCCTCAAGCTGGATGAAGGTTCTGTTTACACATTCCATCAGCGCAGATCGAAACGCCGTCTGGGTGGTTTTCCGTCCGTTCTGATGGAGGTGCCACCATGCTGCGTCTGTCCTCTCCAGTGTCCCATAGATCAGGGGGTGGCACTGAAGACGAGGGGGCAGGGGGGAGAAGATGAGCCATAAAAGACTATTGAAATTGGGCCAACAAATGTGTCCTGCTCCCCTGTCTGAGTCTCTAGTGTGCAGCCCTGACCAAGGACACCATAAAAACACTGAGAATGTGTGTGTGTATGTGTGTGTGTGTATGTGAGTGTGTGTGTGTGTGTGTGTGTGTGTGTGTGTGTGTGTGTGTGTGAGAGAGAGTGTATATGTGTGTGTGTGTTTGAGTGTGTGTGTGTGTGTGTGTGTGTGTGAGAGAGAGAGTGTGTATGTGTGTGTGTATGTGTGAAACTGCGAGCTTGGCGCCACTGTCCTCCATTGCAGATACATTTTATCCCAAAGGGGGGAGGCCTGAATGCTAACATCACACAACAGCTCATTAGCCAAATGGAGATTTTATATCCGTGAGGTAAACAGCGTCCGTCACTGCCCTGCGCTGCATTGCCACAGGCTTCCACTGTAGAACTGACAGAGGCGGTGAGAGTGTGTGAGAGTGTGTGTGTGTGCGTGTGTATGTTTGTGCCCCACACTGCTTTGCCACAGGCCTCAGCAGTAGAACTGACGGAGGCGGTGAGAGTGTATGTGTGTGTTTGTGTGTGTGTGTATGTATGTGTGTGTGTGTGTGTGTGTATGTGTGTACGTGTGTCTGTGTGTGTGTGTGTATGTGTATGTGTGTCTGTGTGTGTGTATGTGTGTACGTGTGTCTGTGTGTGTGTGTATGTGTGTACGTGTGTCTGTGTGTGTGTGTGTGTATGTGTATGTGTGTCTGTGTGTGTGTATGTGTGTACGTGTGTCTGTGTGTGTGTGTGTGTGTACATGTGTCTGTGTGTGTGTGTGCATGTGTGTGTACGTGTGTCTGTGTGTGTGTGTGGATGTGTATGTGTGTGTGTGTGTGTGTGTGTGTGTATGTGTGTACGTGTGTCTGTGTGTGTGCGTATATGTGTACATGTGTCTGTGTGTGTGTGTGAGTCAGATGCAGCTGGTGTGTGTAGCCAACCGCAGAGGGCATATCAGGTGAGGACCAGAACCTCCAACCCCCCCCCGCCTGCTGGTGGATGCTGGATCTGGGCCAGATCGGGGCCGAAGCACAGCCGTGTCACGGTGTGCCGCTATCAGGGGACCCATCGCCTGTCTCCGTTAGCGACCACGGCAGAGGAGCCATAGCTTTGATGGAAATGTCACGCCGTCTTTTCTTATTGAAAATCATTACGTGCTGAAGACCATGACATTAAGAGTTACTGACGTGCACCAACACGGTAGGTGTAAGCAAAGACCTACAACAACAACAACAGCTACGGACATCAAAAACGCTGCATCTCTGCAGGCAACAAAGGGGTCCTTGCTCCGACCGGGGTGGGCTTGGCTTCTGCCTGCGAAGAAATGTCACAGATGGGAGAGCCATTCATCAAGCATGTAGGGTAGGTGTCAAAAGAGACGGCCAGCTCTCTGATGCATGCCTTTCTAGTCAGCGAGGAATGTGTGTGTGTGTGTGTCTGTGATTGTGTGCTTTCAGATGTCATTGATGGTCTAAAAGTCAGTGTGTGCTTTCAGGTCTGACTTTGTATGTGTGTGTGTGTGAGGGTGTGTGTGTGTGTGTGTGTGTGTTAGTGTTTGTGAACTGCCAGAGCTATAGGAAGCTGAAGACTTGTCATGGGAGTGTGTGTGTGTGTGTGTGTTTGTGTTCTTGGACAGAGATCCAAGGGAAATGTTGATTCTAGTCTAGACAGGTTGTATGACCATGTTTGCTTTTTACCAAATGCCAACATTTTAGACCAAATAACTATAATAATATTTGCAAAGATCAGTGATCTTGACTATGCAGGTAAATTGGTAATATTTGGCAGTCTGGGGGATGTTTGTTCACTAACTAACTGATGTTGGGTTATGACTAGCAGGCCTATCTAAGAGAAAATCCAAACAGCTGTCAAAGTTCTGCTCTATAGCAGCTGGTCTAGACAGCCCTTTTCTGTCCTCATAAGTGTCAAAGCTGCAGTTTGAATCTCCTCCGTGAGAGATGTGATTGGTGGGTTCAACTGAAGAATTCAGAAGTGGGTTTCGTCTTTGTGCCCCTGCAAAACACACACACACACACACACATCAATCTGGAGAAAATAGGGCAGTGATTTTTTGTTCTGTTGTCATTTGCCCAAGCTGAGCAGAGCGGCATCCAGACGTGTGCTACTGAATCTAATCCAATGGTTTTAAAGTCTGATCACAGGGAAGCACACAGCAGATGTCAGCGTGTCTGCCTGAGGTTATTGTAAAGGGTTCGGGCGGTGAGTTTGAGTATGGTGAGGCATATTGCCACAGGGCTTCACGAATAACTGTCTAAAGTTTATGACATGTCTGTTCAAAAGTTTTTATTTACAATGCCAGTGCATTTTATGTTTGTTTGACATCTAGAGACATTCATGACAGATGAATATGAATTAGCCGGGCTTACAGAATTCCTATTCCCATTCAGGTGTACAGAATTCCCATTCCAGCTTACAGAATTCCCATTCTGCCAACCATGCTGGCTGTGGCAGAGAAAGAGAAAGAGAAAGAGAGAGAAGAGAAAGAAAGAGAAAGACAGACAGAGAGAGAGAGAGAAAGAGAAAGCAAAAGAGAATGTCTTTGAGGGCATGGGGCTAACTAGTGAAACTGCACTGCTAAGCGCTAGCATGGGGTTAACTAGTGAAACATTACTACTAAGCGCTAGCATTGGGCTAACTAGTGAAACTGCACTACTAGCGCTAGAATTGGGCTAACTAGTAAAACTGTACTGCTAAGCGCTAGCATGGGGATAACTAGTGAAACTGCACTACTAAGCGCTAGCATGGGGCTAACTAGTGAAACTGCACTACTAGCGCTAGAATTGGGCTAACTAGTGAAACTACTGCTAAGTGCTAGCATGGGGCTAACTAGTGTAACTGTACTGCTAAGTGCTAGCATGGGGATAACTAGTGTAACTGCACTACTGAGCGCTAGCATGGGGCTAACTAGTGAAACTGCACTGCTAAGCGCTAGCATTGGGCGCTAGCATGGGGCTAACTAGTGAAACTGCACTACTAAGCGCTAGCATGGGGGCCAAAGTGAGAACAATAATGAGGAAATTAGTTCAGTTCAGTTTTCCGCACCTTCTAAATCAGGGGTGGGCAAACCTTTTGGCTCAAGGGCCACATTGGGTTTTAAAAATTGGCCGGCGTGGGCAACACCCCCCAACCCCGTAGCGGCAGCAAAGCAGCCAGGGTAGTCTAGCAACTCTCTGTTGGCGTGCAAGCTGGAAAAATCAAACTTCGATCAGGCCAATCACATCATGTATAGAGTCGGTTGGTGGGTTTCACATAATTATGGCAGAGTTGCGACGGTTCTGTGTGAATTCCCTGCTACTTGAAAACAAAGAAGATGGATGCTGTTGCCGGCGAACAGCTGTCTTTGAATCGCGACTCGAGTTAATCTTTTTTTAAGTTGATAAAAGTTTGATTAACTAGCTAGCTCCGCTTGTGGGAAAACGCATGGGAGTCATGAGTTGTAGCGCTATCCTATTGCATGCAGATGGAATTTGAAAGACAATAATCTATCCCGCCCCTCGGATTCAGCACTGCCAATGGTGAGTTCCCAGACACTACATCTTGATGTGGGTCTGGCTCGTCAGGCTAGTAACTGCTCTGTACTAGAGAGGAGTGTGCTGTATTCTATTAGTTATGTCTGCAGTGCTGTATAAACAGTACTCTATTAGTTATGTCTGCAGTGCTGTAACAATACTACTCTATTAGTTATGTCTGCAGTGCTGTATAAACAGTACTCTATTAGTTATGTCTGCAGTGCTGTATAAACAGTACTCTATTAGTTATGTCTGCAGCGCTGTAACAGTGCTATATTAGTTATGTCTACAGTGCTGTAACAATACTCTACTCTTAGTTATATGTCTGCAGTGCTGTAACAATACTCTACTCTATTAGTTATGTCTGCAGTGCTGTATAAACAGTACTCTATTAGTTATGTCTGCAGCGCTGTAACAGTACTCTATTAGTTATGTCTGTCTGCAGTGCTGTATAAACAGTACTCTATTAGTTATGTCTGCAGTGCTGTAACAATGCTCTACTCTATTAGTTATGTCTGCAGTGCTGTAACAGTACTCTATTAGTTATGTCTGCAGTGCTGTAACAATACTCTATTAGTTCTTCTATTTCTCTGGCTGTTTCTCAAAGTCGAGGATCCTTGATGGTGATGAGTGTGTGTGATGCAGCTGTGTATCCTGTAGCTGAGGGTCTCACTCATGGTGGACAAACTCTTCATCACTGGATGGGCGGGGTTATGCTAATAGCTGTCTGACAACTTCACTGCATTTTAAAAACTCCAAAACATAAGCACTGTCCGTAATGTCTTTTCTTTCACAGATTCATTAATCAGTATAAGTATAGTATGTATATTTACTCTTTTGATCCTGTGAGGGAAATTTGGTCTCTGCATTTATACCAATCCATGAATTAGTGAAACACACACAGCACACAGTGTACACACAGTGAGGTGAAGCACACACTATTCCTGGCGAAGTGAGCTGCCTGCATCAACAGCAGCGCTCGGGGAGCAGTGAGGGGTTAGGTGCCTTGCTCAAGGGCACTTCAGCCGTGCCTACTGGTCGGGGTTCGAAACGGCAACCCTCCGGTTACAGATCCGAAGTGCTAACCAGTAGGCTACGGCTGCCCCAAAAATACTATCAGACTATCATCATGCATACACCATCAAAGCCAACATTAAAAATAATGGTTCTTTATTTTTGAACATGAAAGGTGGGCATCTAGTTATTAGATGCCTGCTAGACAAATACTAAAAAGCAAATATTCCAATACTGATGAGTGTGTGTGATGCTGCTGTGTATCCTGTAGCTGAGGGTCTCACTCATGGTGGACAAACTCATAACTGGATGGGCGGGATTATGCTAATAGCTGTCTGACAACTTCACTGCATTTTAAAAACTCCAAAACATAAGCACTGTCCGTAATGTCTTTTCTTTCACAGATTCATTAATCACTGACATTGAGAAAGCACCATTTCTCAATCACAAATACAAATCAATGTTAATAGCTTAAATTGTATTCTAGTATCGTATTGTAGCTCTAACGTCTCAATGCTGATAATTTAAATGTTATTCCACTGCTTTAAGTTGCTTTGGACAATTACCCCCTGCCAAACGATTAACTGCAAACGCAAGAACAACTTTTATTTTTGGACAAAATTGTGGGCGTCTAGTTATTAGATGCCTGCTAGACAAATACTAAAAAGCAAATATTCCAATGCTGATGAGTGTGTGTGATGCAGCTGTGTATCCTGTAGCTGAGGGTCTCACTCATGGTGGACAAACTCAGAGGATCTCTACATCACTGGGTGGGTGGGGTTATGCTAATGTGTGTGTGTGATGTCATTACATCTCAAACTAGTCATAATCCAGCAAATAATGGCCACCAAACAACTTTGACAAAATTTGGGAAAGATTCTTGAAAGATTGTAATTGTTTAACTAATGCCCTCATTCAAGCTTTACTCAAAAGACTCCAATCTTAAAAATCTTCCCCATATCTTGTCAAAGTTGTTTGGTGTAAGGACCCCATATAATATATAAGCATTAAGAAACAGTAAGGACAATTATGAAAATTCCAATAAGGGTGAGAAATGTATCAATCTAGACATATTATTGGAACTCTCTCTTACAAGTCTCTTATAATTATAAAAAATACAACGTTTCAGTCACAGTAGCAGTGCTGTAGCAGCCTAAAGCAATCTTTATTTTTGAACATGAAAGGTGGGCATCTAGTTATTAGATGCCTGCTAGACAAATACTAAAAAGCAAATATTCCAATGCTGATGAGTGTGTGTGATGCAGCTGTGTATCCTGTAGCTGAGGGTCTCACTCATGGTGGACAAACTCTTCATCACTGGATGGGCGGGGTTATGCTAATAGCAGTCTGACAACTCCACTGCATTTTAATGACTCCAAAACATAAGCACTGTCCGTAATGTCTTTTCTTTCACAGATTCATTAATCACTGACGTTGAGGAAGCACCATTGCTCAATCACAAATACAAATCAATGTTAATAGCATAAATTGTATTCTAAGTAAGATTCCAATGTTCCAAATATCATATGTATGCATACATATAACTTCAAATATTCCAATGCTGATGAGTGTGTGTGGTGCAGCTGTGTATCCTGTAGCTGAGGGTCTCACTCATGGTGGACAAACTCAGAGGATCTCTACATCACTGGGTGGGTGGGGTTATGCTAATGTGGGTTTCACATTACATTATCACAGGAAGGGTGGGGTTATGCTAATAGTGATCTGACCATTTCACTGCATAGACCTCTGAAGTTGGCAAAAAAGAACCAAAGCTGCCATCTCTGCCCATATAAGGAGATCCGGGTGTTTGAAGTTAACTACCTATGGCAAGTTGCATTGCAAGTTATGGCGGCCTTACATTGTACGATTTTGGTCTGTTTTCACAGTCAGCGACTACATTTACCTATTGCTAAAATCCAAAACATAAGCACCATCATTCATTAAACACTGAGGTTGAGAATTGATAGTTCAAGCACAAACACAAAGCAAGTTTATTGCTTTGTTTATTAACATGTAGAGTGAGCATCTAGTTATTAGATTTTTCTTAAAATGGAAAAACCAAACCAGTTTTTTATCCATAAGAACTCAGGTCATTTCAAAGTTAGTTCATATCAACAATACATAAACTTTTTCCAGACAAAAATAACACCGTTCAAAATTCACCATGTCAACATAACATCTCACTCTTCTGGCACATATTCCTTAAATCAAAACTTATTATTCTGCAGTCATAAATTAAACTCTTTCACTTTCACTTCAATTAATCAAAACTCAAAAGTCCAAATCAATTAATGTGTCCGTGTCTTCCTTCCTGGGATTGGCCGTCTCAGTAACTGCCATCAGGTTCTTCCCATCCCAGCCTGGTACTTGCCCTTGTGCGGGGGAGGGGAACGCCGCTTGCTTCCCCACATGCTCGCCAACACTTTCGCTTTTCTCTCGCTGAGGTGGAATCTGGTTGGTCGTCTTCTGATGCCTCGCAGGATTCTCAACTCTCTCTCCAATCTGCAAGGAACGCTTAATTGTTCCAGCTATCTCTTCGTCCGTGCTTGCCTCCTCCACTTCACCAACATTCCACCTTGTCTCCTCCACTTCACCAACATTCCACCTTGTCTCCTCCACTTCACCAACATTCCACCTTGCATCCTCCTCTTCACCAACATTCCACCTTGCATCCTCCACTTCACCAACATTCCACCTTGTCTCCTCCACTTCACCAACATTCCACCTTGTCTCCTCCACTTCACCAACATTCCACCTTGCATCCTCCACTTCACCAACATTCCATCTTGCTGCTTCCTTCGAGGTCACACCTCTTTCCTTTGGCCTTTCTCTTGTCTCTATTACCTTTGTTCTTCCAAGTGCATGTTGTAGGTGCTGACCAACTGCAACCTGGACTTTCACACTTTCTCCTGCTTGTCCTTGCTCCTGGGCTTGAGTCCGGAGGGTTGGGCTTGACCCCACGGTCACAGCCTGCTTCTCAGCCTTTCTCCCAGCTTGGTCACTCTGCTGACCAGCTTCACTTGTCTGTTCTGGGGGTTGAAACAGTTCAGCCTGTGGCAGCCCTGACTCTGGGCACTCGGTGGAGAGGTGCGACACAGAGCTGCACAAGCTGCACTTCCTGGGCGCCATACATTCCACCGCCATGTGCTCGGTCGAGTCACTACGGCGGCATTTCACCTCCTGACACTGATCTTTGCTGTGCCCTGGCGTTCCACATCTCCAACATCTCCCTGCCTGTCCTGGAAAGAACAGAAACCCCTGGTCAGGACCGATCGAAAAGAATTGGGGAGGATAGTCTTTTGTCTTGCCATCTTTCCTCAACTTAAAACACACTGCAAATCTGCGTTGTCCATTCCATATTCCAAACTTATCTCTGATCTTGGTTCCATCTTTAACATCACTGCAGTACTGTCTCAGAAAAGCAACAACATATTTGTCACTCACAAATGGATTATACATATGCACTATCACAGTCTCATACAATCCCCGCCAGGTGAACTCCATTCCTCTGAAAACGACATCTTGCTTGTTCTTGCTCACTCTTTGCTTAGCTCTTTCAAAAGCCGCTGTCGATCCAAACGTAACGTCCACTACACCTTGCCCAAGAAAGGTCTGAAGACAAAGCACGTCCTCTGTTGCAAGTTCCAGGACCCCAGTGAAAATCTCCTCCTCCGTAACACTACGCGCATCTTCTTTTTGTTTCCTCTCTGGCACAAACATCCGTATCGTGTTCTTCATCCTCACGATCCTCCTTGAAGCCATCACCGTCGCTGCTGTTTGAAAGTCCAAACTTCTGGTGTAATCTTTAGCAGAAAAGGCTGTACGGGCTCTGGTGCCTGCTCCAGTGACGCCCCAAACTCTTTCAGGGAATGGGGAGGTGGGGCAAACAGAGTGACATCAAGTGTGTGTGTGTGGAGGGGGCAAAAGTGGAGGGGGCAAAAGTGGAAGAGATGGGACATGGTGGAACACACTTGACTTTGGACAGGCAGGCACAGCTCTGCCGAAGCAGACCTTAAAAACACCATAAACTGGAAATCGTTAGTAAAAGGCGAAAGATGTCAACGAGATGAAGAGAAAACCATGTGACGACTGCCGTAGGATGCGCTAGACGGAGAGCAAGGATCGTGGTAGTTGTGGACATGATGGTGCGCCACTGATCCTTATCCTGCCAAGGTGTGTCATACGCCACCGGCCATCTCACCGGTCACCTCACCGGGATGCTCCACATCCATTCATCAAACGCTGTCTTTGAGAATCCACAGCTCAAGAGCTCAAAGGAAGTTTATTTGTTAACACTTTACGGTAAGGGTACATGAATTATCATGAGTTTATGGCATATAAACAAGGTATGTCCAATGTAGGCAATATAGGCTTACATACTTTCAGTATGTCTTTCATCAGATTCTTCATGGCTGCTACTCAAAGGGTTCGATATTTTCTATTTGTCTGGTGTTTTGAAATGCAGTGATTTCCAGTGCCCTTGAAATCCATAACAAACCCACATTAGCATAACCCCACCCATCCTGTGATGATGTGATGGCATCACACATTAGCATAACCCCGCCCATCAACAGAGCCTCTGAGTTTGTCCACCATGAGTGAGACCCTCAGCTACAGGATACACAGCTGCACCACACACACTCATCAGCATTGGAATATTTGCTTTTTAGTATTTGTCTAGAAGGCATCTAATAACTAGATGCCCACCGTTTTGTCCAAAAATAAAGTTGGTCTTGTCTTTGCAGTTTTTCATCTGGTAGAGGATATTTGTCTAAAGTGACTTTAAGCAGAGGAATAACATTTAAAATATCAGCATTGAAACATTTTACATTAGAACAGAATACAATTTAAGATATTAACTCATTGAATGCCAAGCTGTTTTCAGATGCTTTGTCCTAGAGTGCCAGTAATCTAGACCATTGTTGATGATTTTTGTACAGCCACAGCATATTCTGTGTTATAGCTATGAACACATACAATGGCTTGTTTAAAAGGTGAGACTTTAAGCTCTCAGTGGGTGCAAACCGTGTATTTCTACACGCCTCTGTTCCTGAAATTCCAAGCTAAACAGTGGCTAGTTTTCATCAAAATCGCTGTTTTTTCTAGAAATGGAGATATATCGTCTTTCATGAAATATGAAGTGTTGCCTGTAAAGTTTCCGGGAAGTGATCAGCGAGACCTGGTGAGACTGCCACCTAGTGATAGACCCACGAAAATGGCCTGGTTTTGAGCTGACGTGGATGCGTCACTGATTCGACCCAAAGCGGCAAACGAGGTATGATAAGATAAAATGTCCAGATTGTACGTTTTCATGAGTTTTCGATCGTCATATATTTCATTTCCATTCATCACAGAGTTCCCAAAATCACATAAAAGGTGTGTTAGAGTGTCTAGTTTCGTAATTTAAAAAAAAAAAGCTAAAAACGTAATATTAATTTTTTTGGCACTCAACGCATGGGAAGGAAAAACGTAATATTACGTTTTGGGCACTCAATGAATTAACATTTATTTGTATTTGTGATTGAGCTATGATTGTGCTTTCTCAATGTCAGTGATTATGAATCTGTGAAAGGAAAGACATTAAAATTAACACATTAAAATGCAGTGAAGTTGTCAGACAGCTATTAGCATAACCCCGCCCATCAACAGAGCCTCTGAGTTTGTCCACCATGAGTGAGACCCTCAGCTACAGGATACACAGCTGCACCACACACACTCATCAGCATTGGAATATTTGCTTTTTAGTATTTGTCTAGCAGGCATCTAATAACTAGATGCCCACCGTTTTGTCCAAAAATAAAGTTGGTCTTGTCTTTGCAGTTTTTCATTTGGTAGAGGATATTTGTCTAAAGTGACTTTAAGCAGAGGAATAACATTTAAAATATCAGCATTGAAACATTTTACATTAGAACAGAATACAATTTAAGATATTAACTCATTGAATGCCAAGCTGTTTTCAGATGCTTTGTCCTAGAGTGCCAGCAATCTAGACCATTGTTGATGATTTTTGTACAGCCACAGCATATTCTGTGTTATAGCTATGAACACGCAATAGCTCGATTAAAAGGTGATACTTTAAGCTCTCGGTGGGTGCAAACCGTGTATTTCTACACACTGTTCCTGAGAAATCCCAAGCTAAACAGTGGCTAGTTTTCACCAAAATCGCTTGTGTGAACTTTCCGGGAAGTGATCAGCGAGACCTGGCGAGACTGCCACCTAGTGATAGACCCACGAAAATGGCCTGGTTTTGACCTGACGTGCATGCGTCACTGATTCGACCCAAAGCGGCAACCGAGTTATGATAAAATGTCCAGATAAAATGTCCAGATTGTGCGTTTTCATGAGTTTCATGATCGTCATATATTTCATTTCCATTCATCACAGAGTTCCCAAAATCACATATAAGGTGTGTTAGTGTTAGAGTGTTTCGGAATTTAAAAAAAAGCTAAAAACGTAATATTACGTTTTTGGCACTCAATGAGTTAAAGTCTCATTTTTAAATGAAAGTGTCATTTTTGTCACGTGGCTACACTCTGCAGCACATGCTATGGAATGCTTTGAACACATCATTAAAGCATCACACGCGTTTCAGTTTTATTGAGCTCATAGTCTGATCTTTTCTATCATCATATCAACAGCTGTGTGTGTGTGTGTGTGTGTGTGTGTGTGTGTGTGTGCAGGCCTGAGATGTCCACATTCCGCATGCCTCTGCTCAGTACTGGATCGATACTCAATCAATGAATATCCATGCGTTTGT
>NW_027468870.1:4636363-4641363 GCF_046254945.1 Alosa pseudoharengus
TACACAAATAAACAAATTAATACACAAATAAGGGAGGGAGTCACACAAATCCACAGCCCTGCCCTGCACGTACCCCACCCTTCCTGAGGAGGGCGCCAGTGTGTCTGGTCCCATACAGCAGTCATACATCGTCAGCCCTGCCCTGCACATACCTCACCCTGCCTGAGGAGGGCGCCAGTGTGTCTGGTCCCATACAGCAGTCATACATCCACAGCCCTGCCCTGCACATACCTCACCCTGCCTGAGGAGGGCGCCAGTGTGTCTGGTCCCATACAGCAGTCATACATCCACAGCCCTGCCCTGCACATACCTCACCCTGCCTGAGGAGGGCGCCAGTGTGTCTGGTCCCATACAGCAGTCATACATCGTCAGCCCTGCCCTGCACATACCTCACCCTGCCTGAGGAGGGCGCCAGTGTGTCTGGTCCCATACAGCAGTCATACATCGTCAGCCCTGCCCTGCACATACCTCACCCTGCCTGAGGAGGGCGCCAGTGTGTCTGGTCCCATACAGCAGTCATACATCGTCAGCCCTGCCCTGCACATACCTCACCCTGCCTGAGGAGGGCGCCAGTGTGTCTGGTCCCATACAGCAGTCATACATCCACAGCCCTGCCCTGCACATACCTCACCCTGCCTGAGGAGGGCGCCAGTGTGTCTGGTCCCATACAGCAGTCATACATCCACAGCCCTGCCCTGCACATACCTCACCCTGCCTGAGGAGGGCGCCAGTGTGTCTGGTCCCATACAGCAGTCATACATCGTCAGCCCTGCCCTGCACATACCTCACCCTGCCTGAGGAGGGCGCCAGTGTGTCTGGTCCCATACAGCAGTCATACATCGTCAGCCCTGCCCTGCACATACCTCACCCTGCCTGAGGAGGGCGCCAGTGTGTCTGGTCCCATACAGCAGTCATACATCGTCAGCCCTGCCCTGCACATACCTCACCCTGCCTGAGGAGGGCGCCAGTGTGTCTGGTCCCATACAGCAGTCATACATCCACAGCCCTGCCCTGCACATACCTCACCCTGCCTGAGGAGGGCGCCAGTGTGTCTGGTCCCATACAGCAGTCATACATCGTCAGCCCTGCCCTGCACATACCTCACCCTGCCTGAGGAGGGCGCCAGTGTGTCTGGTCCCATACAGCAGTCATACATCCACAGCCCTGCCCTGCACATACCTCACCCTGCCTGAGGAGGGCGCCAGTGTGTCTGGTCCCATACAGCAGTCATACATCCACAGCCCTGCCCTGCACATACCTCACCCTGCCTGAGGAGGGCGCCAGTGTGTCTGGTCCCATACAGCAGTCATACATCCACAGCCCTGCCCTGCACATACCTCACCCTGCCTGAGGAGGGCGCCAGTGTGTCTGGTCCCATACAGCAGTCATACATCCACAGCCCTGCCCTGCACATACCTCACCCTGCCTGAGGAGGGCGCCAGTGTGTCTGGTCCCATACAGCAGTCATACATCGTCAGCCCTGCCCTGCACATACCTCACCCTGCCTGAGGAGGGCGCCAGTGTGTCTGGTCCCATACAGCAGTCATACATCGTCAGCCCTGCCCTGCACATACCTCACCCTGCCTGAGGAGGGCGCCAGTGTGTCTGGTCCCATACAGCAGTCATACATCCACAGCCCTGCCCTGCACATACCTCACCCTGCCTGAGGAGGGCGCCAGTGTGTCTGGTCCCATACAGCAGTCATACATCCACAGCCCTGCCCTGCACATACCTCACCCTGCCTGAGGAGGGCGCCAGTGTGTCTGGTCCCATACAGCAGTCATACATCGTCAGCCCTGCCCTGCACATACCTCACCCTGCCTGAGGAGGGCGCCAGTGTGTCTGGTCCCATACAGCAGTCATACATCGTCAGCCCTGCCCTGCACATACCTCACCCTGCCTGAGGAGGGCGCCAGAAGAGCACTAACTCGCCCTCTCCTCGCAGCCTGTCCAATCTATAGTTTTCAATGCCTATCTTTTTATCACAGTGTGTGTTATATGGCAAAGAAAAATCTCTTTATCTCTCTTTCTCTCGTGTGTGTATGTGTGTGTGTGTGTGTGTGTGTGTGTGTGTGTGTTTGTGTGTTTGAACTAGAATTGGCCACCAACAATCACCTGGGACTCTCCCACTGAACCTGGGCATCATTACTGGATACCCTGTCTCTGCTGAACAACTGAAGCTAAGCAGGTGTGCTCTTGGTTAGTTCTTGGATGGGAGACCTTCAAAGAAACTAAGTTGCTGCTGAAAGTGGTGATTATGGTTAGTATTGTGGCACTCTGGCGAAATATTGACTCCAATGCCCCAGTGCAGTGACAGGCGTGCTGTACTACAGGACATTCCGTCCTTCAGATGAGACGTTAAACCAAAGTCCTTTTTGGGCACTCGTAGGGCATCTATTTCGGCAGAAATGCACGTGAGCAAGGCTTCACGACACCAATCTTGCTCCAGCGGCGAGTTCACAACACATGATTGGCACGATGTCTTCACAACACACCACATGATTGGCTCAATGTATTCACAACACACCACATGATTGGCTCAATGTATTCACATGTCGACGTTTTGCCGCGGAAGGGGTGGGATATGTGTAGACAACTGCCATAATTGCGTTACAAACTAGCCCCATGCATTTTTATGGAGGATTTTTTGAGTGCTGTGTCTCCTCATTAGAAAGTCTCTGGTTAAACTGAGGTCCTGACTCACTGTGGTCATTAACTCATTGAGTGCCAAAACGTAATATTACGTTTTTCCTTCCCATGCGTTGAATGCCAAAAACGTAATATTACGTTTTTAGCTTTTTTTTAAATTACGAAATTAGACACTCTAACACACCTTATATGTGATTTTGGGAACTCTGTGATGAATGGAAATGAAATATATGACGATCGAAAACGCACAATCTGGACATTTTATCATAACTCGGTTGCCACTTTGGATTGAATCAGTGACGCATGCACGTCAGCTCAAAACCAGGCCATTTTCGTGGGTCTATCACTAGGTGGGAGTCTTGCCAGGTCACTTCCCGGAAACTTTACAGGCAACACTTCATATTTCATGAAAGACGTTATATCTCCATTTCTAGAAAAAAAACAGCAATTTTGATGAAAACTAGCCACTGTTTAGCTTGGGATTTCTCAGGAACAGAGGCGTGTAGAAATACACGGTTTGCACCCACCGAAAGCTTAAAGTCTCACCTTTCAAACGAGCTATTGTATGTGTTCATAGCTATAACACAGAATATGCTGTGGCTGTACAAAAATCATCAACAATGCGCTAGATTGCTGGCACTCTAGGACAAAGCTTCCGAAAACAGCTTGGCATTCAATGAGTTAAAGATCCCATGGCACTTATCGCAAAGAGTAGGGGGTTCCCCAGTCAATCTGACCCCCTAATCATCCCCCAGTGTGATTGGCTCATTCAATCTGGCCCCCTAATCATCCCCCAGTGTGATTGGCTCATTCAATCTGGCCCCCTAATCATCCCCCAGTGTGATTGGCTCATTCACTCCCTCACTCTCCAGCTCAAGCAGGTGTGTGGTGAGCGTTCTGGTGCATAATGGCTGCCGTGCGTCACCCAGGTGGGTGCTACACATTGGTGGAGGTGAGGTCCCCACTTCACTGTGAAGTGCCTTGAAAAGTGCTACATAAATGCACTTTAACATGCTTTGGGTGCCTTGGAAAGTGCTGTATAACTGCAAGCTGTTGTTGTTATCCTGGAAAGGCAAATATGTTCAATGTGCTATGGCTGTGTAAACTTGTGGTAGCAGTGTTAATGTAATTTAAAGTAATGTAAACACATCTCTCTCTCTCTCTCTCTCTCTCTCTCTCTCTCTCTCTCTCTCTCTTAAGGCCAAACAAAAATGGGATTTATCCTGTGGTCCTCTCTCTCTCTCTCTCCCTCTCTGTCTTTCCCTCTCTCTCTCTCTCCCTCTCTCTCCCTCTCTCTCTCCCTCTCCCTCTCTCTTTCCCTCCCTCTCCCTCTCTCTCTCTCTCTCTCCCTCCCCCTCTCTCTCTTTCCCTCTCTATCTCCGTCTCCCTCTATTTCCCTCCCTCTCCCTCTCCCTCTCTCCCTCCCCCTCTCTCTCTTTCCCTCTCTCTCCCCCTCTCTCTCTCCCTGTCTCTAGCCATGATGACATGCCGCATGTGTGAATAATACGGTGTAAACACAATGTGGCCCCCCGCGGTTAGTTACGGTAAGTGACGGTACATGACGGTGTGTGACGCGTGTTTCGGCATCTGGACAGAGGGCTTGTCGTTCTCTGTCGGCGTGGAATGGAGAGATGGTGGAAGCTTGTGTGCTCTGGACAGCCTGAGTCACTCATTCACAGCTGAGTCCAATTATTGGGATGTCCTCATTAGTTGTGTTGCGCAAGCGATGTATGTGTGTGTGTGTGTGTGTGTGTGTGTGTGTGTGTGTGTGTGTGTGTGTGTGTGTGTGAGATAACAGAGAGACAGAGTGTGTGTGTTTATGTGTGTGTTTGTGCGTGTGTGTGTAAGTATCTGCAGATGAGGCAGGATGTGTGTGTCATCTCTCTCCATCTATCCCCTCTTATGGAGGAGAATGTGTGTGTGTGTGTGTGTATGTGTGTGTGTGTGTGTGTGTGTGTGTGTGTAAGTATTTGCAGATGGAGGAGGATATGTGTGTGTGTGTGTGTGTGTGTGTTTCTGTGTGTGTGTGTGTGTTTCTGTGTGTGTGTGTTTCTGTGTGTGTGTGTGTTTCTGTCTGTGTGTGTGTGTGTGTGTGTGTGTGTGTTTCTGTGTGTGTGTGTGTGTGTGTGTACATATGTGTGTGTCTGTGTGTGTGTGTACATATATGTGTGTGTGTGTGTGTGTGTGTGTGTACATATGTGTGTGTCTGTGTGTGTGTGTGTGTGTACATATATGTGTGTGTGTGTGTGTACATATGTTTGTGTGTGTGTGTGTGTGTGTGTGTACATATTTTTGTGTGTGTGTGTACATATGTTTGTGTGTGTGTGTAGGGTCAGAACCAATGCTGGATT
>NW_027468870.1:4669780-4752280 GCF_046254945.1 Alosa pseudoharengus
TGACGGTTGGAGAAAATGCAGCGAAGTAAAATTTCTAGCTTTCTAAGGAAGTGATCAATCTCTGTTGTTTTCATTTGTATATGGACACTTGGTCTCAAGTCCAAATTGTTCAAATATCAGCCACTTATTGACAGAATCACAAACCTGAGTTGTCATTTGGTTTTATGCGAGCTGCAAACTGTGTGCACTAATCGAGCTCCGTTTCTACCATAACCGGCAGTGTATCCATGTGTAACCACAACGGCATATCTCACCACTAGTACAAAATGGCGCAAAACATTGTGTGTATCTGTGTGCAGGCTGTTTCTGTTGTATGTGTGTGTATGTGTGTGTGAGGGAGAGACAGCAGGCTGTTATTCTTGCCGCCTCAGGTGTGTGTTGCGAGCAGCGCCACACACTGATCAGGTTTGTGTGTGTGTGTGCGTGCGTGCGTGTGTGTGTGTGCGTGTGTGTGTGTGTGTGTGTGTGTGTGCGTGCGTGTGTGACAGCGTGTGCCCACTGTGACTCTGTCCCCGTCTCCGTAGCAACTGTTGGGGGCTTTTAAGAGATACAGACAGGGGTGCGCTAGCGCCGTGGGAATTTAACAAGGGGAGCAGTCACCCGGGCCACACACTTTACACACACACACACACACACACACATACACACACATATACACACCACACACACACACACACACACACACACACATACATGTCAATCTCTCCTGTCTCCTGACAACATGAGAGAAAGAGAATGAGAGAGAGAAAGGGGGATGTAGAGAGCAGCGAAAGTGAAAGAAAAATGGACCGTGTAGAGAGGGAGAGGTGGATGAGTATTTGAAGGAGGGATGGAAGAGGGAGAGGTGGATGAGTATTTGAAGGAGGGATGGAAGAGGGAGAGGTGGATGAGTATTTGAAGGAGGGATGGAAGAGGGAGAGGTGGATGAGTATTTGAAGGAGGGATGGAAGAGGGAGAGGTGGATGAGTATTTGAAGGAGGGATGGAAAGACAGGGAGAGGTGGATGAGTATTTGAAGGAGGGATGGAAGAGGGAGAGGTGGATGAGTATTTGAAGGAGGGATGGAAGAGGGAGAGGTGGATGAGTATTTGAAGGAGGGATGGAAGAGGGAGAGGTGGATGAGTATTTGAAGGAGGGATGGAAGAGGGATGAGATGGATGAGTATTTGAAGGAGGGATGGAAGAGGGAGAGGTGGATGAGTATTTGAAGGAGGGATGGAAGAGGGAGAGGTGGATGAGTATTTGAAGGAGGGATGGAAGAGGGAGAGGTGGATGAGTATTTGAAGGAGGGATGGAAGAGGGAGAGATGGATGAGTATTTGAAGGAGGGATGGAAGAGGGAGAGGTGGATGAGTATTTGAAGGAGGGATGGAAGAGGGAGAGGTGGATGAGTATTTGAAGGAGGGATGGAAGAGGGAGAGGTGGATGAGTATTTGAAGGAGGGATGGAAGAGGGAGAGGTGGATGAGTATTTGAAGGAGGGATGGAAGAGGGAGAGGTGTGGATGAGTATTTGAAGGAGAGGGATGGAAGGAAGGGAGAGGTGGATGAGTATTTGAAGGAGGGATGGAAGAGGGAGAGGTGGATGAGTATTTGAAGGAGGGATGGAAGAGGGAGAGGTGTGATGAGTATTTGAAGGAGGGATGGAAGAGGGAGAGGTGGATGAGTATTTGAAGGAGGGATGGAAGAGGGAGAGGTGGATGAGTATTTGAAGGAGGGATGGAAGAGGGAGAGGTGGATGAGTATTTGAAGGAGGGATGGAAGAGGGAGAGGTGGATGAGTATTTGAAGGAGGGATGGAAGGGAGAGGTGAGGATTGAGAGGGATGAAGAGGGAGAGTGGATGAGTATTTGAAGGAGGGATGGATGGAAGAGGGAGAGAGGTGGATGAGTATTTGAAGGAGGGATGGAAGAGGGAGAGGTGGATGAGTATTTGAAGGAGGGATGGAAGAGGGAGAGGTGGATGAGTATTTGAAGGAGGGATGGAAGAGGGAGAGGTGATGAGTATTTGAAGGAGGGATGAAGAGGGAGAGGTGGATGAGTATTTGAAGGAGGGATGGAAGAGGAGAGGTGGATGAGTATTTGAAGGAGGATGGAAGAGGGAGAGGTGGATGAGTATTTGAAGGAGGGATGGAAGAGGGAGAGGTGGATGAGTATTTGAAGGAGGGATGGAAGAGGGAGAGGTGGATGAGTATTTGAAGGAGGGATGGAAGAGGGAGAGGTGGATGAGTATTTGAAGGAGGGATGGAAGAGGGAGAGGTGGATGAGTATTTGAAGGAGGGATGGAAGAGGGAGAGGTGGATGAGTATTTGAAGGAGGGATGGAAGAGGGAGAGGTGGAGGTGGATGAGTATTTGAAGGAGGGATGGAAGAGGGAGAGGTGGATGAGTATTTGAAGGAGGGATGGAAGAGGGAGAGGTGGATGAGTATTTGAAGGAGGGATGAGAGGGGAGAGGTGGATGAGTATTTGAAGGAGGGATGGAAGAGGGAGAGGTGGATGAGTATTTGAAGGAGGGATGGAAGAGGGAGGATGGATGAGTATTTGAAGGAGGGATGGAAGAGGGAGAGGTGGATGAGTATTTGAAGGAGGGATGGAAGAGGTGAGAGGTGGATGAGTATTTGAAGGAGGGATGGAAGAGGGAGAGGTGGATGAGTATTTGAAGGAGGGATGGAAGAGGAGAGGTGGATGAGTATTTGAAGGAGGGATGGAAGAGGGAGAGTGGATGGTATGAGGATGGAGAGGTGGATGAGTATTTGAAGGAGGGATGGAAGAGGGAGAGGTGGATGAGTATTTGAAGGAGGGATGGAAGAGGGAGAGGTGGATGAGTATTTGAAGGAGGGATGAAGAGGAGAGGTGGATGAGTATTTGAAGGAGGGATGGAAGAGGAGAGGTGGATGAGTATTTGAAGGAGGGATGGAAGAGGGAGAGGTGGATGAGTATTTGAAGGAGGGATGGAAGAGGGAGAGGTGGATGAGTATTTGAAGGAGGGATGGAAGAGGGAGAGGTGGATGAGTATTTGAAGGAGGGATGGAAGAGGGAGAGGTGGATGAGTATTTGAAGGAGGGATGGAAGAGGGAGAGGTGGATGAGTATTTGAAGGAGGGATGGAAGAGGGAGAGGTGGATGAGTATTTGAAGGAGGATGGAAGAGGAGAGGTGGATGAGTATTTGAAGGAGGATGGAAGAGGGAGAGGTGGATGAGTATTTGAAGGAGGGATGGAAGAGGGAGAGGTGATGAGTATTTGAAGGAGGATGGAAGAGGGAGAGATGGATGAGTATTTGAAGGAGGGATGGAAGAGGAGAGGTGGATGAGTATTTGAAGGAGGATGGAAGAGGGAGAGGTGGATGAGTATTTGAAGGAGGGATGGAAGAGGGGAGAGGTGATGAGTATTTGAAGGAGGGATGGAAGAGGGAGAGGTGGATGAGTATTTGAAGGAGGATGAAGAGGGAGAGATGGATGAGTATTTGAAGGAGGGATGGAAGAGGGAGAGGTGGATGAGTATTTGAAGAGGATGGAAGAGGGAGAGGGGATGAGTATTTGAAGGAGGATGAAGAGGGAGAGATGGATGAGTATTTGAAGGAGGGATGGAAGAGGGAGAGGTGGATGAGTATTGAAGGAGGGATGGAAGAGGGAGAGGTGGATGAGTATTTGAAGGAGGGATGGAAGAGGAGAGGTGGATGAGTATTTGAAGGAGGATGGAAGAGGGAGAGGTGGATGAGTATTTGAAGGAGGGATGGAAGAGGGAGAGGTGGATGAGTATTTGAAGGAGGGATGGAAGAGGGAGAGGTGGATGAGTATTTGAAGGAGGGATGGAAGAGGGAGAGGTGGATGAGTATTTGAAGGAGGGATGGAAGAGGGAGAGGTGGCATGAGTATTTGAAGGAGGGATGGAAGAGGGAGAGGTGGATGAGTATTTGAAGGAGGGATGGAAAGACAAGGAGAGGTGGATGAGTATTTGAAGGAGGGATGGAAGAGGGAGAGGTGGATGAGTATTTGAAGGAGGGATGGAAGAGGGAGAGGTGGATGAGTATTTGAAGGAGGATGGAAAGACAAGGAGAGGTGGATGAGTATTGAAGGAGGGATGGAAGAGGGAGAGGTGGATGAGTATTTGAAGGAGGGATGGAAGAGGGAGAGGTGGATGAGTATTTGAAGGAGGATGGAAGAGGGAGAGGTGGATGAGTATTGAAGGAGGGATGGAAGAGGGAGAGGTGGATGAGTATTTGAAGGAGGGATGGAAGAGGGAGAGGTGGAATGAGTATTTGAAGGAGGGATGGAAGAGGGAGAGGTGGATGAGTATTTGAAGGAGGGATGGAAGAGGGAGAGGTGGATGAGTATTTGAAGGAGGGATGGAAAGACAAGGAGAGGTGGATGAGTATTTGAAGGAGGGATGGAAGAGGGAGAGGTGGATGAGTATTTGAAGGAGGGATGGAAGAGGGAGAGGTGGATGAGTATTTGAAGGAGGGATGGAAAGACAAGGAGAGGTGGATGAGTATTTGAAGGAGGGATGGAAGAGGGAGAGGTGGATGAGTATTTGAAGGAGGGATGGAAGAGGGAGAGGTGGATGAGTATTTGAAGGAGGGATGGAAAGACAGGGAGAGGTGGATGAGTATTTGAAGGAGGGATGGAAGAGGGAGAGGTGGATGAGTATTTGAAGGAGGGATGGAAAGAGGGAGAGGTGGATGAGTATTTGAAGGAGGGATGGAAGAGGGAGAGGTGGATGAGTATTTGAAGGAGGGATGGAAGAGGGAGAGGTGATGAGTATTTGAAGGAGGGATGGAAGAAGGGAGAGGTGGATGAGTATTTGAAGGAGGGATGGAAGAGGGAGAGGTGATGAGTATTTGAAGGAGGGATGGAAGAGGGAGAGGTGGATGAGTATTTGAAGGAGGGATGGAAAGACAAGGAGAGGTGGATGAGTATTTGAAGGAGGGATGGAAGAGGGAGAGGTGGATGAGTATTTGAAGGAGGGATGGAAAGACAGGGAGAGGTGGATGAGTATTTGAAGGAGGGATGGAAGAGGGAGAGGTGGATGAGTATTTGAAGGAGGGATGGAAGAGGGAGAGGTGGATGAGTATTTGAAGGAGGGATGGAAGAGGGAGAGGTGGATGAGTATTTGAAGGAGGGATGGAAGAGGGAGAGATGGATGAGTATTTGAAGGAGGGATGGAAGAGGGAGAGGTGGATGAGTATTTGAAGGAGGGATGGAAGAGGGAGAGGTGGATGAGTATTTGAAGGAGGGATGGAAGAGGGAGAGGTGGATGAGTATTTGAAGGAGGGATGGAAGAGGGAGAGGTGGATGAGTATTTGAAGGAGGGATGGAAGAGGGAGAGATGGATGAGTATTTGAAGGAGGGATGGAAGAGGGAGAGGTGGATGAGTATTTGAAGGAGGGATGAAGAGGGAGAGGTGGATGAGTATTTGAAGGAGGGATGGAAAGACAGGGAGAGGTGGATGAGTATTTGAAGGAGGGATGGAAGAGGGAGAGGTGGATGAGTATTTGAAGGAGGGATGGAAGAGGGAGAGGTGGATGAGTATTTGAAGGAGGGATGGAAGAGGGAGAGGTGGATGAGTATTTGAAGGAGGGATGGAAGAGGGAGAGGTGGATGAGTATTTGAAGGAGTGATGGAAAGACAAGGAGAGGTGGATGAGTATTTGAAGGAGGGATGGAAGAGGGAGAGGTGGATGAGTATTTGAAGGAGGGATGGAAGAGGAGAGGTGGATGAGTATTTTGAAGGAGGGATGGAAAGACAAGGAGAGGTGGAATGAGTATTTGAAGGAGGGATGGAAGAGGGAGAGGTGGATGAGTATTTGAAGGAGGGATGGAAGAGGGAGAGGTGGATGAGTATTTGAAGGAGGGATGGAAGAGGGAGAGGTGGATGAGTATTTGAAGGAGGATGGAAGAGGGAGAGGTGGATGAGTATTTGAAGGAGGGATGGAAGAGGGAGAGGTGGATGAGTATTTGAAGGAGGGATGGAAGAGGGAGAGGTGGATGAGTATTTTGAAGGAGGGATGGAAGAGGGAGAGGTGGATGAGTATTTGAAGGAGGGATGGAAAGACAAGGAGAGGTGGATGAGTATTTGAAGGAGGATGGAAGAGGGAGAGGTGGATGAGTATTTGAAGGAGGGATGGAAGAGGGAGAGGTGGATGAGTATTTGAAGGAGGGGATGGAAAGACAAGGAGAGGTGGATGAGTATTTGAAGGAGGGATGGAAGTAGGGAGAGGTGGATGAGTATTGAAGGAGGATGGAAGAGGGAGAGGTGGATGAGTATTTGAAGGAGGGATGGAAGACAGGAGAGGTGGATGAGTATTTGAAGGAGGGATGGAAGAGGGAGAGGTGGATGAGTATTTGAAGGAGGGATGGAAGAGGGAGAGGTGGATGAGTATTTGAAGGAGGGATGGAAGAGGGAGAGGTGGATGAGTATTTGAAGGAGGATGGAAGAGGGAGAGGTGGATGAGTATTTGAAGGAGGGATGGAAGAGGGAGAGGTGGATGAGTATTTGAAGGAGGGATGGAAGAGGGAGAGGTGGATGAGTATTTGAAGGAGGGATGGAAGAGGGAGAGGTGGATGAGTATTTGAAGGAGGGATGGAAGAAACAAGGAGAGGTGGATGAGTATTTGAAGGAGGGATGGAAGAGGAGAGGTGATGAGTATTTGAAGGAGGGATGGAAGAGGGAGAGGTGGATGAGTATTTGAAGGAGGGATTGGAAAGACAAGGAGAGGTGGATGAGTATTTGAAGGAGGGATGGAAGAGGGAGAGGTGATGAGTATTGAAGGAGGGATGGAAGAGGGAGAGGTGGATGAGTATTTGAAGGAGGGATGGAAAGACAGGGAGAGGTGGATGAGTATTTGAAGGAGGGATGGAAGAGGGAGAGGTGGATGAGTATTTGAAGGAGGGATGGAAGAGGGAGAGGTGGATGAGTATTTGAAGGAGGGATGGAAGAGGGAGAGGTGGATGAGTATTTGAAGGAGGGATGGAAAGACAGGGAGAGGTGGATGAGTATTTGAAGGAGGGATGGAAAGACAAGGAGAGGTGGATGAGTATTTGAAGGAGGGATGGAAGAGGGAGAGATGGATGAGTATTTGAAGGAGGGATTGAAAGAGGGAGAGGTGGATGAGTATTTGAAGGAGAGATGGAGAGGGAGAGGTGGATGAGTATTTGAAGGAGGTGTGGAAAGAGATTCTCACATTCTGTCTCTTCATCCCTCTCTTTCTCTCACTCTTGTTTTGTTCCACCTCTTCTGTGTTTATCCCCATCACTGTCTTCTCAGTTTCAGTCCATTTGTCCAACGACATTCACTTTCTCTCAGAGCGTATTTCTATCCTTCTATCCTACTTGCTTTTAATGTATTTTCCCCTTTCTCTGCCATTCTTTCATTCTTCTCTTTCTCTCAGAGCAAATTTCTCTCTCTCTCTCTCCCTCTCTCTCTCTCTCTCTATCCTTCTCTCTCTCTCTCTCTCCCTCTCTTCTGCCTCTGCCCACCCTCTGTCATGTGCTGCAGTTCTAAGTGCATTCATATCAATACTCTGTAATCTGGGTCTAAGTGCATTCATATCAATACTCTGTAATCTGGGTCTAAGTGCATTCATATCAATACTCCTTAATCTGGGTCTAAGTGCATTCATATCAATACTCTGTAATCTGGGTCTAAGTGCATTCAATACTCTGTAATCTGGGTCTAAGTGCATTCATATCAATACTCTGTAATCTGGGTCTAAGTGCATTCAATACTCTGTAATCTGGGTCTAAGTGCATTCAATACTCTGTAATCTGGGTCTAAGTGCATTCAATACTCTGTAATCTGGGTCTAAGTGCATTCATATCAATACTCTGTAATCTGGGTCTAAGTGCATTCAATACTCTGTAATCTGACACACAGTCTCCACTAGGTTGACCCCCAAACACACACACACACAGTCTCCACTAGGTTGACCCCCAAACACACACACACACACACTCTCCACTAGGTTGACCCCCAAACACACACACACACTCTACGCTAGGCTGACCCCCACACACACACACACACACACTCCACTAGGTTGACCCCCAAACACACACACACACACACACACTCTCCACTAGGTTGACCCTCCAAACACACACACACTCTCCGCTAGGTTGACTCCCCAAACACACACACACACACACACACTCTCCACTAGGTTGACCCCCAAACACACACACACACACTCTCCACTAGGTTGACCCTCCAAACACACACACACTCTCCGCTAGGTTGACTCCCCAAACACACACACACACACACACACTCTCCACTAGGTTGACTCCCCAAACACACACACACACTCTCCGCTAGGTTGACCCCCAAACACACACACACACACTCCACTAGGTTGACCCCCAAACACACACACACACACACTCTCCACTAGGTTGACCCCCAAACACACACACACACACTCCACTAGGTTGACCCCCAAACACACACACACACACTCTCCACTAGGTTGACCCCCAAACACACACACACACAGTCTCCACTAGGTTGACCCCCAAACACACACACACACACTCTCCGCTAGGTTGACCCCTAAACACACACACACACACTCCACTAGGTTGACCCCCAAACACACACACACACACACTCTCCACTAGGTTGACCCCCAAACACACACACACACACTCTCCACTAGGTTGACCCCCAAACACACACACACACAGTCTCCACTAGGTTGACCCCCAAACACGCACACACACACACTCTCCACTAGGTTGACCCTCCAAACACACACACACTCTCCGCTAGGTTGACTCCCCAAACACACACACACACACACTCTCCACTAGGTTGACTCCCCAAACACACACACACACTCTCCGCTAGGTTGACCCCCAAACACACACACACACACACACACTCTCCGCTAGGTTGACCCCCAAACACACACACACACACTCTCCGCTAGGTTGACCCCTAAACACACACACACACACACCACTAGGTTGACCCCCAAACACACACACTCTCCACTAGGTTGACCCCCAAACACACACACACACACTCCACTAGGTTGACCCCCAAACACACACACACACTCTCCACTAGGTTGACCCCCAAACACACACACACACAGTCTCCACTAGGTTGACCCCCAAACACACACACACACACACTCTCCACTAGGTTGACCCCCAAACACACACACACACAGTCTCCACTAGGTTGACCCCCAAACACACACACACACAGTCTCCACTAGGTTGACACCCAAACACACACACACACACTCTACGCTAGGTTGACCCCCACACACACACACACACACTCCACTAGGTTGACCCCCAAACACACACACACACACACACACACACACTCTCCACCAGGTTGACCCTCCAAACACACACACACTCTCCGCTAGGTTGACTCCCCAAACACACACACACACACACACACACTCTCCACTAGGTTGACCCCCAAACACACACACACACACACACACTCTCCACTAGGTTGACCCTCCAAACACACACACACTCTCCGCTAGGTTGACTCCCCAAACACACACACACACACACACACTCTCCACTAGGTTGACTCCCCAAACACACACACACACTCTCCGCTAGGTTGACCCCCAAACACACACACACACACTCCACTAGGTTGACCCCCAAACACACACACACACAGTCTCCACTAGGTTGACCCCCAAACACACACACACACACTCTCAACTAGGTTGACCCCCAAACACACACACACACTCTACGCTAGGTTGACCCCCACACACACACACTCCACTAGGTTGACCCCCAAACACACACACACACACACTCTCCACTAGGTTGACCCTCCAAACACACACACACTCTCCGCTAGGTTGACTCCCCAAACACACACACACACACACTCTCCACTAGGTTGACTCCCCAAACACACACACACACTCTCCGCTAGGTTGACCCCCAAACACACACACACACACTCTCCGCTAGGTTGACCCCCAAACACACACACACACACTCTCCGCTAGGTTGACCCCCAAACACACACACACACACACTCCACTAGGTTGACCCCCAAACACACACACTCTCCACTAGGTTGACCCCCAAACACACACACACACACTCCACTAGGTTGACCCCCAAACACACACACACACACACACTCTCCACTAGGTTGACCCCCAAACACACACACACACACAGTCTCCACTAGGTTGACCCCCAAACACACACACACACACACTCTCCACTAGGTTGACCCCGAAACACACACACACACAGTCTCCACTAGGTTGACCCCCAAACAAACACACACACAGTCTCCACTAGGTTGACACCCAAACACACACACACACACACACTCTCCACTAGGTTGACACCCAAACACACACACACTCCACTAGGCTGACCCCCCAAAACACACACACACACACACTGTCCACTAGGTTGACCCTCCAAACACACACACACTCTCCGCTAGGTTGACTCCCCAAACACACACACTCTCCACTAGGTTGACTCCCCAAACACACACACACACTCTCCGCTAGGTTGACTCCCCAAACACACACACACACACACACACTCTCCACTAGGTTGACTCCCCAAACACACACACACACACACACACTCTCCACTAGGTTGACTCCCCAAACACACACACACACTCTCCGCTAGGTTGACTCCCCAAACACACACACACACACACACACACTCTCCGCTAGGTTGACCCCCAAACACACACACACACACACACTCTCCGCTAGGTTGACTCGCCAAACACACACACACACACACTCTCCGCTAGGTTGACCCCCAAACACAAACACACTCTCCGCTAGGTTGACTCCCCAAACACAAACACACTCTCCACTAGGTTGACTCCCCAAACACAAACACACTCTCCACTAGGTTGACTCCCCAAACACACACACACACATACACACTCTCCGCTAGGTTGATTCCCCAAACACACTCTCCACTAGGTTGACTCCCCAAACACACACACACACACACTCTCCGCTAGGTTGACTCCCCTAACACACTCTCTGCTAGGTTGACCCCCAAACACAAACACACTCTCCGCTATATTGACTCCCCAAACGGCCATTTGTCGCCCAAATTACACCCCACTCACCTCTCCTCCACCCCCCACCCCTTCTTCATGTGTCTGTCCCCACTCAACACACACACACACACACACAGACACACACACACACACATCCAGCTACCTCCACTCTGGAATGGACAACATGAATCTCCCTGTGGGGTGTACAAGCTGTTCTCTTGTCTGTGTGTGTGCAGTATGTGTGTTCAGGGTGCAAAAGCTGTTCTCTTGTCTGTGTGTGTGCAGTATGTGTGTTCAGCGTGGATGGTGGAACTTCACTCTCCTGCTGTCAAATCTCGTGTAAACTAGTCTTGTATCTCATGACTTGTAAATGCACAACATCTCCAGGCAAGTAAAGCCTGCTCATGACCGACACATCACACACTGCATGTGCATAATGAAAATATGGCATGCATGAGAGAGAGAGAGAGGGAGAGCGAGAAGGAGAGAGAGGAAAAGAGAGAGAGGGAGAGGGAGAGGGAGAGGAAGAGAGAGATGAAGAGAAGAAGAGGAAGATAGAGAGGAGGAGGCTGCTCTGTTCTCTTCTTTCGGAGCTGAGCCGTTAAGCGGACGTCACTTTGTTCCTCCTGGATGATAAAAGCGTGCGGCACCTGACGGGTGACGAGCACTTCAGCGCGTCGGAGGCTCAGCATGGACCCTTCCCAGGATTCAGTGCATATAGCTTCCTGTAGCGCAGGCCTGCCAGCTCGGGGACAGATACACCGCAGATGCACTGAGTCTGTGCCAGATGTGAACCAGCAGTGGGCCAGAGCTGGGTGCTGTAGGGGCATGAGGCCTGCTTGTCATGGCATGTCTGAGGATGACCTTCTTCCTCTCTCTCCTCTCTCTCTCCCTTCTCTCTTACAAAGCTGGGTGCTGTAGGGGCATGAGGATGTTCAGAGGATGTTGAGCATCTCAGTGCTCCTAAAGGACTGCCATTTCTCCGTGAGCGATAACAGGCCTGCTTGTCATGGCATGTCTGAGGATGACCTTCTTCCTCTCTCTCCTCTCTCTCTCCCTTCTCTCTTACCCTCCCCCCCTCTCTTTCTCCTCTCTCCCCTCTCTCATCCCACCACCTCTCTCTCCCCCTTTCTCTCTTTCTCCTGTCTCCTTCTCCATCCATTTCTCTATCACTCTCTCCCTCTCTATTTCTCTCTCCCCCATCCCCCTCTCCTCTCCTCTCCTCTCTATCCCTCCCTTTTCCTCTTCCCTCGCTCTCTCCCTCTGCAAATAAATTCTGCTCACAAGAACCGTCCTGACAGTGATGGAGCGCGTATGCTGATGAGACGTTCTACATGACATCTCAAAGAAAAAACATCCTGGGTTCCGCTGTTAGTTCCGCTCGGAACAGTTACAGATCCCAGATAAACCAGACTGACAGCTTTCGCTGGCTTCGCTTCCTATAGAATAGTCGCCTCGCAGGCTCCATGCCAAAGATTCTCCTCAGATGCAGCGTACGTAGAGTTTCAACACTGTGCAAGAAACTGGGTTATCATACTAAAGCATGTACACAGAATATAAAGTAAGCGTTTCACTCGATTCCAACATGCCCCTCAGCAGTCTGATGAGGGGGCAGCCGTGGCCTACTGGTTAGCGCTTCAGACCTGTAACCGGAGGGTTGCTGGTTCGAACCCTGACCAGTAGGCACGGCTGAAGTGCCCCTGAGCAAGGCACCCCCCTAACCCCTCACTGCTCCCCGAGCGCTGCTGTTGTTGCGGACAGCTCACTGCGCCGGGATTAGTGTGTGCTTCACCTCACTGTGTGCTGAGTGTGTTTCACTAATTCACAGATTGTGATAAATGCAGAGACGAAATTTCACCTCATCAAAAGAGGGATCAAAAGAGTATACTTATACTTATACTGAATGGGTTGCAGGCTGGTCCTCCTTTCACCTTCACTGACACCATACATCTTCACCGACAGCCATCACGGCTCCCACACACAGCTGCGTTCCGTCAACGCATGGCAGTGGGTGTTCCCGACGGTAGCTATGCAAATGACTTGAAGTATACCGTAATTTGATTGGCTGATTGCTGTCCGTCTGTGCAGCAAAAGTTGAACTTTTTCGACACGAGCGACGGAAGCAACGTGACTCAACGGACCCACAATTCAGTTGGGCAACGGATGACGTAAGATGCGTCTCCAGCACTGCACCGCACGCAGCTGTGTGTGGGAGCCGATAGTTAGTCGTAAGAGTTAATCAGTGATTGGCAGTGTTGCTATATTTATGCATCTTCACTCTCTCATACACATACCCAAAGATATGGGTAATATGATTTGGAGAGAACTGGAAACAACTAGATGTACCGTATAGCAGTACAAAATATGACCGCTGCTTATTCCTGTACATCCTCTTCGCGAAAATATATACTTCATCCCCTCCACCCCCTTGCAACTGTTGTGCTTTTACATCACCATTTGATATGTTGTTTATGTCCTTTTTGCTGTGAAATATGGGTTTACTCCATTTTACACAACGTCCCAACTTTTTCTGATTTGGGTTTGTGTTTATGTGTGTGTGCATGCATGCGTGCGTGTGTTTATGTGTGTTTGTGTGTCTGTGCGTGTATGTGTGGGTGTGTGTGTGTGGGGGTGGGGGGGTTGACCAAACCTCGGGGACCAAACTAAATGTTTCTGTAAAAGTCAAGTGTGGCTACGTGCCCACCTACTGTAGTTTCATGTGTTTCGCTGTCTCGGGAATTGTTGACCAAAAAACCAGGAAGTTAATGATGGGGGGAAAAAAACCTGTTGACAATCCCTATACGACTGCTACGCTACCCACGCTAGTTGCGGTCATAATAATAGGACTACAAAAAATGTATCTGTAGGATATTAAGCGTCAATGATATTGGCTATACCCAAACATTGTTTCACAAGTTCTATTTCTCTATCAAAACACTCTCTTATCTACGCTTGCTTGAGGTGCTTGAGTTTCTTTTTAATCTTTACATCAGATAATATGCCCTTGAGGCTGTGAGATATACAACCACATACTGTACACTGTGTGTTATCACACCCTATGATTATCCCAAAATGCTTTTATTCCCTGTTGCTTTCTTTGTAATGGGGTCAAAAGAGACAGCAATGAAAAAAAGCTCTCTGGCAAAGCTAGTGGCAAGTCTCTATACCCCAGCACATTCACTACAAGATAATGCACTTTCCCAAATGAGATGATCCTAAATACATGTTTAATATGACCTCCTGTCGGGTATAGGTCTCGAGTAATTGTCAAAAGGTTTTTGTGTCTGCGGCCATCTTGACAGAGCGCCAGAGGAAGCTAACGTTAGAGAGAGAGGCTTGTTGAGCGCCAGAAAGAAGCTAACGTTAGAGGGAGAGAGGTGAGTTAAATGTAAGAGGAAGACTAGATAGAGACAGAGAGAAAGAAAGAAAGAGAGAGAGAGAGAAAAAGAGGTGAGTTGAGCTCACCCAGGATCTCCATCAACGTCAACAGACATCAGCTCAGCTCTGCCAGAGAGACTCGTAAAGCAGGAACTGAATTAAAGATTTCATCGTGAATCGGATATACAGCCGTGGAGATAACGGATCAAAGATAAGCACGGCACTCTCTGGAGTAGAGTAAACAGTCTTTGGTGTAGACCACCATCCCCCATTCACAATTTGGAGAATGCTAAAAAGATCTCAGATCCTGTGGGCAGACTTCCCCCTTGCCTAATTGGATGTGACGACGAGGCAGTACGGACACTTGCACAGAAGCAACGAGGCAGTGTGGACACTTGCACAGAAGCAAATGTTGCCATGTTCCAAGTGAATTTCGAGCTTTGAAATATATTTAGACAAAAACGCATGCCAGCATAGCCTACAGTATTTATGCATCCGCAATTTGAACTATTGATCACCATAATGTAACTTTTAAGACTATAATGACTACCAACACAGCAGAAAACAAATGTACGTTTTTCCCTGCTTTTTCTGGGGGCAGCCGTGGCCTACTGGTTAGCGCTTTGGACTTGTAACCGGAGGGTTGCCGGTTCGAACCCCTACCAGTAAACACGGCTGAAGTGCCCTTGAGCAATAGCCTGACGTAGTCATACTCAATTCTAGTCAGAATTTGAGTCTGATACTGCTCCATTGAGCAGTGATTATGGGGCGTGTTTCAAACGAACCAGGAAAAAAAATGCCTCTGCACTCAATTGGATAGACCTACAACCAATCAGAGCAACGGAGTGTGTGACGTAGGTTAAGCGACGCATAGTTGATGTCAACAGAACTTAACTGCACGCTGGAAAAAGTAGAAGAAGATGTGAGCGATTTTCGCAGGTGTTTTAAAAATAATGTAAGGATACACGTTCTTCAACACACGAACCTCATTTTTGAGAGAAACAGTAAAGGTGAATGCATATACGATCAAGTTATCCGTTTAGGATTACAACTACACAACACTGCAAACAAATCGCATCGCATTTGTCGGTCCTGTCAGAACTTTATAACACGGTTGGAACGCGACATGCCCGTGTTTAAAAAATGGACAGAAGACGAAGGAGACCAGCCTGAAGAACCGTGTTCATCTGAGGCATCAGAGAAATAAGACCGGTAGCCTACTCCTTCCAAGACGCCCCGGACTCTGAAGAAGTTCTGCCCCAATCCGTCAACTCCAACCGGTACAAAAACGCGAAGAAGCATTACAGAGGTAAGCTTGTTAATACATTTCTACTTCTTATGATATGACTATGAGAATAACCTCGATTGCCACGTTTCACATGAGTTAATAGTGAGTCGTGATTATTGTCCAACGTGATAAACACTGTGCATTCCCACACTCCTCATTTCCGTGAAATCTATCTATGATTAAATCATCTAGTCATATTTTGACATGCCTAGTATTCTGGAAGCCAGCCCGAATTTCAGTGTAGTGTGAGCAAATGTTACCAGGATAAACTTGTACCTGATGTGTAAGTTGGCCTCTGTCACTTTGCCAATATGTAGAAACTTCATTTTGTAATGGACTAGCATGTTATCCAACCCCCACTTCTGTGCTCTGCACCTCTGTGGGGGGTGGGCAGTGTTTCTCTGACCTGCAATTGCATCTGGTGTCACCATATTTAACAGTCTGTATTTTCCAATGTATTGTCAATGCACGTTATACTCAGGCTATACTGTAATTCTTCACACTGATGTGTTCACTTATATTTCAGGTTGTCACCCATTTTCCATCCACTTGACCTCCACCTGGAACACCTAAACAATTTTCTCAAATCATTTATGAGAGGATTGGGACCAAACATGTCAGAAATGTCAGCAGCCAGAATCAGTAGGTCCATTGGCATCGTCAAAGAGCTAATGGACAAAACGGACACAGAGCTGGAGCTGACAAGGCCGGCTGGCATTCATCATGTGGCCCGAGAACAGGACGTTTTAACACTGGTAAACACAGGGAGACACAACTTTCCCACCCAGGCAGGCAGTATCATGCATTCCCGAATTTCAAGAGAAACTTATTGGCAAAGCTGAATTACCAGGAGAAAATAATGGACTGGCAAAATGTGCCTATTTAAATAATTAAGTAAATGTGAAATGTAAATGGTGATGGTAATTTGTAAATATTGTTTTCATAAATGACAATGTAAATAATTGTGTTTTCATATAATAGTTTAGTAGTATCCACATTCTTGAAACCATTTTTGTTTTCTTATTGGTTGTATGTTCAAAGTTCAGCATATATCTTCAAACATTACCTATTATGTGTAGATATTAAACATCTTTATTGACATGTCTTATTGTTTGTCTTTTAAATGCAGAAACATCACCAACCAGTAGAGAAGTATAAACCATTTTAATTTTATTCAAAAATATTAATGTAACAGAGGTAAAAAAAAGGCATTTGCACAACAACAGGACCCTGAAGCTACAAATTTGAGCCTGAATTTGAAGCTAGTCTGAGATCTTCAACATTGACAAGCCTGATTCCAAGTTACTTGGGGATGATTGTATCTTATCATCCTCATCCTCGTCATCAAAGTAACCAGTGTAATCCATGTCAACCTGAACACGGTCATCCTGAACAACACAGTCATCAAACAAATTAGTTTGACTCTGTTCGATGTCATCAAAAACCTCATGCATAATTCATAGTATCTCTTTTGCATGTTCCAGCTTGTATGTAGGGAGATTATGGATAATGAAGTCCAGGTCAAATATCTGTGTGTACTGTTCTAAAACTGATCAATGAGTTCATCTCCAAAACCAGTGCAGGCTGTGTCGACTGTGTAAAGTGGTATGTTTGTATGGTCCTGAAGTAAACTACTCCTGTACGTTTGTAACAGTTCCCTGATCAAAGATCAGATCAAAAGTGTGCCCTCACACTTGTCTGACTATTCTGTGTTTGTGGTGTGATGAAACCTCCCCTTGAAAGTGTTCATATTTGGGGATTAGCTCCCCACAACCTTCAGGTTCACAAGAACAAACAGAATGGCAGTGAGTGCAGCACAGATGCCCTAGATCAACAGATGTGGTGTGTTCCTCAAAATGGCAGTACAAAGCTTTCCGCAGATAACTAGTCACTCCATTAAAGTACCGTCTTAACTGCTGGGTCAAGCTTTGTACTAACATCCCTCACAATCCAGTGTATGGCCAGGTACTTTAATCAGACCCAGTCTGCTGTTTGTTCTGTTTGGGCTCAGGGCCAAAATGATTGGATTGTCCATCTGAAGCTGTTTCATAACCCTGGCTCTGGATTCCCGATCAGCAGAAGCGGTCAATGTCAGCACAGGTGTACCTAGAATATATAGCAGTACAAAAAGCAACCAATAAGTAACAGTAAAAATAAGAAATTATGAGTAGTATCATTTAGTACTTTTTAATGACTGTACTGACATCTAAAAAGAATACATCACTTATAAGGGTGCAGTGACTACCAATATGGGTAAGTGTGCTTGAGTACATAAAGCAACACCCAAATGCCCTTCTGCCCTTTTGCAGCCTGACCACTGATAGAAATAAAACAGATATGGGATTCATATCACGACATTGGGAGTTATTTACTAAGTCAGACAGTTAGATTCTCTTACCATTTGTAAGTTAGATGAACTTCGTCCACGACGATACCCATTACGTTGGCTTGAAAAACATCGGAGCCTAGCATGTCCCTCCACTTGTTGTTCAGCAGCCAGGATTCCGGGCTTCAAAAAAGGATCTGACGACCGCTGGCTATATCCACCTCGTCGTGCACGCCGAGTTGCATCGCTGTGATGCCCATTTCAGTTGCTTCGGCAAAAAACATCTTTCTTATCAACAAATGCCTTGATCCCGTTACTCTGTTCCTCTTTTAAAATGAATTCGCTGTCGATATCTTCTAGAACAGACCTGATAGCAGAATCTACACATCTCAATTCTCCAGCGGCAGCCATCGTTGTTGTAAACGAATTCAACCCAAACGCTCTTTGGTGACGTGGTTGATTACGTTACTGTTGAGCATCTGTCCATCATCGTATAAAGCCCGCCCTGACAATTTGATTGGCCCGCCAGCTTTTGGGCGAGCATACTCGCGCCACTATTGATCAATGCCAGACCGAACTTCCCGACCTCAAACGTTGTGGGCGGGACTAAGTTCGGAATGGCACCCAGGCTACTTGTGCAAGGCACCCAACCCCTCAATGCTCCCCGAGCGCCGCTGTTGTTGCAGACAGCTCACTGCGCCGGGATTACGGCTCCCACACACAGCTGCGTTCCGTCAACGCATGCCAGTGGGTGTTCCCGACGGTAGCTATGCAAATGACTTGAAGTAAAACCGTAATGTGATTGGTTGGTGCCGTGCGTAGATTGGCTTGATTGGCCGGTGCCGTCTGTCGGTGGAGCAACAGCTGAACTCCTCAACGCGAGCGGCGGGAGAAACGCGACGCGACGGACCCACAATTCAGTTCGGCAACGGATCACGTGAGCCCATGTAAAGTGAATGGGATGCGTCTCCAGCAACGCGATGCATGCAGCTGTGTGTGGGAGCCGTTAGTGTGTGCTTCACCTCACTGTGCGTTTGTTTGTGTTTCAGAGTGTGTTTCACTAATTCACGGATTGTGATAAATGCAGAGACCAAATTTCCCCTCATCAAAAGAGTATACTTATACTGAATGGGTTGCAGGCTGGTCCTCCTTTCACCTTCACTGACACCATACATCTTCACCGACAGCCATCACGGCTCCCACACACAGTTGCGTTCCATCAACGCATGGCAGTGGGTGTTCCCGACGGTAGCTATGCAAATGACTTGAAGTATACCGTAATTTGATTGGCTGGTGCCTTCTGTTGTTGTCCCTCTGTGCAGCAAAAGTTGAACTTTTCGACACGAGCGACGGAAGCAACGTGACTCAACGGACCCACAATTCAGTTGGGCAACGGATGACGTAAGCCTATGTGAAGTGGATGGGATGCGTCTCCAGCACTGCACCGCACGCAGCTGTGTGTGGGAGCCGATACACATATTGTACTAAAGTGTTTCCCAAACTTATTTTCTGGCGACCCACTTTTTAAAAATGACAGACCATCGCGACCCATTTCACTTCAAATCTACCCTGCAACCACCAATATTGTTTAAGGCCACAGGTTCTCCAACTTTTCTATGCCTCCCCCAACCATACATTGCTATAAGATCTCTGCTTTGAACACGGTTGTGTTGCATTTTGAGCACCATCAGCGTGAAAAGTTGGAAATGACTACTGAAAATACGTTTTAATGCGCATCCGAGAGTAGGGGAAATTCTCGCATGTTGCGCAGTCGTCATTCGTCAGCATAGTAAGCTGTTCCTGTATTTCTAAAAAAAAATGTTGTAGGCTACATTGCGTTGCAGACAAATGGGTCCATAACACGGTGGACGTCAATTCCAATGTAAACAGCAAATAACTCAAGTCGTTATATTGTATTGTTGTATTATATTATATTGTATAGTCGTTATATCAGAACAAGAGGCGTTTGCGCAATATTGCGAGGTAGAAAACGAGAGGAATAGTGTTTAAAATGCCCATTTAAACTGTAAACTAAGATTAATGCACTGTTGTGAATTTTAAATCAGAAATAAGAATGTGAGGAGGTTGCTATTAACTTTAAAGATTGCATCTGCAATCAAAACTATGCAAATTGAATGGCCTTATGTCCGGTCTATGGATGTCTGCTTTAGTTGACAGCACGGTCACTAGATTTTAATCGGTAAAGTTGAGGAACTGGTATCTATTAATGGTATGTATTAATGTTTGCAACTGCGAGGTACATGGCAGGCCCCCCACAGAACGGTTTCATTTTGAGAGGTAGATATCCATGCTCAGGCGATGCGTTCGTCCCCCAGTTTCATGCGCCAGTTTCATGAGCTTTTATGACAAAACCGTGACTGTGGTAGTTAACAATCTACATCCTAATAGAAAACTGTTAGCTTTCCTGGTATCAAATGGTATCAGTTAGGCCTATAACACAACATAAATTGTGCTGGCGACCCAAATAAAATCTCCTGCGACCCACCCGTGGGTCGCGACCCAGACTTTGGGAAACACTGTTGTACTACCAGTAAACACGGCTGAAGTGCCCTTGAGCAAGGCACCTAACCCCTCAATGCTCCCCGAGCGCCGATGTTGTTGCAGACAGCTCACTGCGCCGGGATTAGTGTGTGCTTCACCTCACTGTGCGCTGAGTGTGTTTCACTAATTCACGGATTGTGATAAAGTGTCCACCGCAATTCAATGTCCTTTAATGATCCATGACCTCATATGACACATTTGTCTTTTTTATTTTTTAATAGAATGGACGGTTACTTGATAGAGTATAGAGACTATAGTAGGCTAGTTGCTGCTGTTAAGTTGCTGGGATGTTACGTGTATTCACATCCCTCTCTCTTTCACTTTAAACGCTATAGCCCCAAATAGCAAACAGTGGATTAGCTAAGTGCCATGAGTGAAAGGCTTAGCATTTTTTAACCAGTAATATTGTTCAAAACAGCACCAAACCTCGTCAGTAGCTGGTTCAGGGTCCCTACACATAAAACGAAGAACCAACATTGTAGTTAGCGAACCCGGAGTTTATTACAGAAGACTGTTAAGAACACTTACCAACTGTCCCCCTACCAGCTCCTCCAACCCAGTATCGCACAGATTTGTTGTACTATCACGTTTGGTTAATCTATTATTCGTGCTGGGGTTGGCCCTTAGCTAATCCACTGTTTGCGATTTGGGGCTATCTTATATACCGGAGCAAGCTCTGTTGTGGTTGATCAACAAAAAATACTGTCTTCACTGCTTATTTGATGTGTTTTAATGCAGAAAAACTAGCCTGGAAACCAGACGCTCTGACTTCGCAGAGAGTCTGGCCTAGATCCATAGGCATTCGTTTATTTCCGGGTGGGAGGGCACAGTTTTGAGGTTTAAAATCATTGGAGTTCCTTTGAACCAATCACTAACAACCGGCGTTTCGTCATACAGAGAAGTTTCTCTGCAGCACGCCCATAACAAGCACGGGTGCATCTTATCAGCAAACAATCACACGTTTCATCAGCGTAACTCTCGCCAAAATGCATAATATAGTGTTTTGTGAATGTACCCAAGTCAAACTTTCATATAAATGCATAAGTACGTCCAAAGCGCCACTTTTAAGCTTGTATGCGTTGTCGTTTTCGGGTGAAATGACCTTTTGAATGGGATTCCTATAGGGCTACTACTTTTTTGATACAATCGCGTCAAAATCGCTATTTTTTCAAATACTATGAAGGCTCGACACAACATGAAACTTTGATCGAAGTATCATCAGTGTCTCTACACATGAACTCGAGCATTGAGAACATTGTTGGTGTACACAGAGTTTACTAAAAGAGAGGTTTTGAACAACTCACTTGTTTTTTCTGCTCGCTGCCATTTTGCCATCTTGCAAGGAGTGAGTTGTCCAAAATCTTTCTTTTTAGTAAACTATGTGTACACGAACAATGTTCTTAATGCTCGAGTTCATATGTAGAGACACTGATGATGCTTCGATCAAAGGTTCAAGTTATGTTGAGCTTTCTTAGTGCTAACCCGACCATGTAGCCTACTAAACTACAGTTTGACTCGGGTACGTTCGTAGCCTATTTCAAGTGACAAAATCTATGACTAAAGTTTAGCTGACGATATAACATCCTACTCCACTGTGACTTTGTTCATGACACTAAAGTATTATTTACATTTGCTCAAAGATTTCATAAGTATAAGTAATTTTCGCTCCCTACCTTGATGTATTCCAAGCGATGTGCTTCAGGGGCGAGGACGTAGTAGCTCCAGCTCCTTAGCCACTACGCTACCATGTAACATGTGCCCCGGTGTTTAGGTGTGCCGAGAATCATCAACCGAAAAGTTATGAAATAAAACCTGAGAACTCCTATATGACCGTGCTGTGCAAGCGCTAGTCATACTAGTCATAATTAGGGCTGTCACAAAAAAATCCCATTCGATTTTTGAGACATAAGGGACCGTTCGTTATTTATAAACGGGGTCACCGGAGGGATTTTGAGTGCTTCAATCAAAAGTTGCATGACCCTCCCCTGCCTGCAAGAAAATTTTCAACGACCCTCCAGCAGTCTTTTCCAAAAAGACATGACCCTCCCCGGCCAATCGTCGATACCTAGCGCGCTATGTAAACACGTCGATTTTAGCAATCGTTCTAAACTCACCCTCTGCTTTCTGATCTTACACATCACACTTCACCAAGATGGTGGCCATTTCTGTAGATTTACTCACTAACACAATAAGCATGGAAACTAAATGCACACTTCCTGCAACTGCATTAGCCTACTTGAAATAATTTACTCCTCTAGGCTAAGTATTCACATGAAATAAAACAATAAAACATTGAGACCATTCAACAAAGCACACTGGGTAATAACAAATTCAACACATGAACCTGTTGCTATGGACTCGTCTCTAGGCTTCCTCAGTCATTGTAAAGCTGCCGAAGCTGAACATTATCCAAAACTCAATTTCTCAGACGAGCGTCAATTTGGGAGCTTGCTACACTCCTTCATTCTCAAATGACTTGAAAAGACCGTTTGCACAATTTCACAAATAATCACAGGGACCGAAAAATACTGACCGAAGAATAATTTTCTCCTGGACCGGCCCACCACTGGACCGACGACCCCCCCCCCCTCCCCGCCCCCCCCCAAAAAAAAAATCCCCCCCTGATTCCCCCCATAAATAACAAACACACAGTATTATAGGCCTACTGTAGCAACACTTCATAAACTGAACCCAAACATTTACATTTGGACCTGGATCACACCGTTTTAAAGTGATTTGAAATTGAGGGACAGGATTCAGGGATAGGCTACTAAAGACATGCTCATCTTCTGTCTGTCTCACGTCATGTTACCCCATGCATTAAATCACATGTCACTGCTTGACTAAATGAAAAATATAGGCTACTGAACATGGACATCGTCATACAGTTGACCGAAATTACGTTTTGTGCCAACATGTTGTAGAAACACAAACACAGCCTTTATTTGGTGCAAATCTTCTCCTTTACTTGTAGTCCGCGATTCACATTAACTGTAGGCCATCACCACAACTGTATACTATACTAAAAGTTTTTGCACTAGTTTGTGTGCCGTCATCACATTTTGCAAAATTAGGCTACCTTCGTTACTAACCTACCAGTTGATAGCCTACTTTTTACCTGCATCGACTCGCGATTGATTGTGCATCTAATGTAACACCCGGTGGAGAGACCACTTTCCAAGTTTCACTTTCACTGTTGTTGTGAGCTAAATGGCTAGGCCTACTATATGGGAAAAACTTTGAAGAGCCTTTTGAGTAGGATCAATGAATGGGTTTTCTTTAACCTGTGCTACACTTTTCCACCAAGTTGTACGAAAATTGTAACCTGGCCCTAGCCAGATGAATGTCGTTCCGCTTAGCTCCGCCTAGCTTCACTCACATCCATCTGGAACCTCTTCCATTGAGAGTGATTTCTCCAACCAACTTTATGGTTTAGCGAATCAGGACGCAGGGCGGGAGTTTCATAGATGTGACATAGCGTAGAAGCGACTGTGAGACTGTTATCAGCGTCACGGGTTGGCTTCGATGAGAGTGGTTGAAGTAGCACGTCAATAGATGACGGAAAAGTGGCTTATTCAATCATATGCAAGCATTTTTTGATTAGGTCCAGCCTTCTGAAGCAACATTTCAATGGATCGGTTCCAGATGGATGAGTGGAGCTAGGCGGAGCGAAATTCATCTGGCTAGGGTCAGGTTACGAAAATTGTAGGCTAACCGTAGTTTTTTTTTATGTTGACAGAACCGCACTACAGTAGCCTATATGGTGCAGTAAATGGAAGCTCTTGGTGGCGCGTGCATCTAACGTCTATAGGCCTATTTATGGAATACAACTAGACCTCTGATTGCTGTTTACGGTTAAACTGCGATAATGTGAACACCAGCCAGCGGAGGGCACTTACAGCCTAGGCTACCATGCACTCCAACTAGCGGCTGCTTGGACAAATCCACTTGAGGGGGGCCCGATCGTAACACACACTGAACCTATAATGAAGAGGCCAAAATTATTGACCTGTCACCCCCCAAGCCAAATGGATGCAACTGCATTTATAGGCTAGTCCTAGGCCTACACGACGAGCCGCAAATAGGCTAAATAACTTTTAAAAAAATTAATCCCGGAGGTAACCGGCCCACATGTGGACCGGCCCACCGGGCATTTGCCCGGTTGTACAGATTACCAGTCCGAGCCTGGCCAGCATGCTCCAGGGCCTCTTGCAGCTGTCAGTCAGATGGACTACCATGCACCACCTACTGCCATTGCAAAGGTGGTGTACAGTGTGCAAATAAAAATTCGAAGATGGCTACACTTTCAGTGGAGGATACTGATGACAGCGAGGGAGAAATATCTGATTGAATTAATGTTTTTTGGAGGAGACATTTGATGTTTGTGATGTGTACAAGGCCAGCCTGGCAACATGTTCTGTATATAGTTGCTTTCAGAATCTGTGAGAAAGTTCTACTTTGTTCCTTATAACTTTGTCTATTTGATTAATTGTTGAGGGTTGATACAATTCATATGTCTCTTGTGGTTGTTGCTCAGCCTACCATTTCAGCGGTGTGACGTTACCAGGCTTTACAGTTATTATGTTCTCTGGAGGGACTTGAAATCATTTTTAGCATGTTTTTATTGACATCATTGATTTCTGTTTGAGAAAAGCTTTCATTTGATACCATACATGATGGGTTTATACAGTAATGTGCATCTAGTTATTTTTTATGGTCAAAAAAAGGGGGCGTGGCAAATTATGTCATTTTAAAAAAAATGCTCAAGGGTGCCGGAGCGGCACCCGTCAGATTCTGAGTCTACACCCCCTAAACTATCAATTTTTGCAAAAAAAAAAAAAAAAACTAGGGATGTCCGATATTGGCTTTTTTGCCGATATCCGATATGCCAATATTGTCCAACTCTCAAATTTCGATTCCGATATCAGCCGATACCGATGTCGATATGTGGGTTATTTTTCCTCAAAACTAATTTAGGTAACATCACATATCTCCTGTTGTGGAATTAACACAACATGCTTAATGTTATTGTGATGCCCCACTGGATGCATTCTTGAATGCAACAAGGCTTTCCAAATGTTAACATTGTCTGTGCAAAATAAGAAAAATACTTCAACTTAATTTAGGGAAAAAGTGCCATGTTTATTTTTTATTTTTTAATTGTCTCAAACAACAGTTTGGATTACACTCTCCCTGAGATAATCTTGACAATGCCCGCAACAAATATGGCAAATTTGACTTCTTCACAAATGATAAAACATTGTACCTGAACAACTATGTGCAACATAGCAGAATGTAAAGCCAACTAAAATAACAGGCATAGTGTATGACAGGCTTCCCTTTTTCTGTGTTAAATGAGCCTGCATTTGTAGGATGCTTCATGAACTGTTTCTTTAACTAAAACTCAATCACCTTAATTGAATGAATGCACAAATATGAGTCAATTACAATGTGGCAAGCAACTATACTGCACAATTTTGAAAACATTTGTTTGAGCTACAAAAAATACTTCAGGCTTGAGGTGAAGTACATAACGGGCCATACCCACAATCAGGCTTGGAATTTCACCATTTTAGGAGCAAAGCCACTTGGCCTTCAGTTGGGCATATTTGGTGGGGGGCACAAAGGCCACATGTCAGGGCACCAAGGCCAAAGTTAACTATACAGTAGTAGGCTATAAAAATGATCAAAGTTGCATTCACTGCAGTAGACCTGCATCACTGTATACAAAAACATAAAACATGACATATTACATATAACTGTAAATCATCTGATCATCTAATATTTTCAGATATCTAGGCTATATTTAACATTTAATTTATATTTGGCCTGTTATGAAATCATGTATTGAACAATTTAAGCACAGCTCAGCTTTAAGAAACTCAAATAGCCTTGATGCATGCTTAGCATTTTGTGATCATTAAGGCTACTTTCACAAACTCTTACAGTCAGCTGTCCTCTGATTTACCGATATCTAGGCGACATTTGTAATATTTGTTTTGTATTTGGCCCGTTATGAAATAATGTGGAACAATTTAAACACAGTGTAAAACTTAAATCCCAAATTTGGAGACATCCATGTATGTTGAAATGTACTGCAAATTCAAAACGGGATTAGTCTGGAACGGCTAACTGTACAGGGGACTGATTTACACATTTCTGTTCGGTAAGGTCTGCTGTTTATTCTGATATATGGTTTGTCATATGTTAAACGAAGGGTTCTGAAGTATTCCACCGAGATGAATGGGTAGGGAGATGGATGCAAAACCTTCAGTAGAATTTATGATTGAATGATATTATTTACTTTTCTCGCGAACCGTTCACCACAGCAATTAGCGGCTAACATCGTTTAAAAGCTGAGAAAAAGCCGTTGTCCTGCGCCAGAGAGCAGATGTGATGAGTAGGCTACTTCGCGAGTAGTTCAACTGAGAAGAATGGGTTAATTTGGACGCACTTTCTTGCGCTGTCACTTTCTCCAATCGCTATTAGTAGGACGCAAAGCAGAATATTTAAAGAAGGGGGCACCAAGGCCAACGTGGCCTGTAAACCTCTGATTTTCAAAGGGGCGTCACGGCCAACTCAAGGGGCTACGACGGCCATGGCCAATTCCAAACCACAGACATAATGTTGAAACAGAGTGAGCAAGTTTGTTACTGCAGCCATCCACGCTTGTTTGCATAGACAGTAAAAGAAATGGACGAACAGACTCCGTCGTTCTCAATGGGAGGGTACTGAGTCATTTTTCAGTTGGTCCCCCCAGTACTGCACAGACTCGCACTTAACTTCGTGACGTTAGCCATCAAACTGAATCTTGTAACTCATATGATAGATACACAGAAATTCTTCTCACACTTCCTTCGCCTTCAAAGTTAAACATTTATTTATGTATTATTATTAATATCATCCTCACAAGTGATATCAAGTCGTGTTAATGTTGAAACTACCACACATGATCATCTTTAAAAACAGTCATGGTAAAACAAAACAAAAAAGTTATAGCCTTGAGGCTAATCTTCTTTCCACTTTTCTGACCTACGTCAATCCATCGAAAACCTCTGAAATGATTATCGTTAGACTACCTAACGGTAAAACTACTGTTTTTCCATTAGGTTTACTTGCCTCTATGCTTTACCTTAACATAGGCTACAATGCTATTGTAGGCTACATAGCTTGTTCACGAGTTTCCGTGCTGGCTGGACTAGCAGCTACGCTTCTTATCCAAACAATACGGTTATCTCCCTTCAGTGCGTTAGCTTCCCTTCAACCGGACATGCTAAACATTCTTCTTACGGGAACCTAACGTTACGTACGAGGTAGTCGAATCTTGTTTTGCCTTTTATTGTTTATGTAGATAACACAGAAGCTAAAATATCGGCACATGATATATGTTATATGAAGTTATGGGAGTTCAAAAAAATCCTAAATGACTGGGCGTTCTATGGGGTTAGCAGAGAGTTGATAACCACCGCTACATCGATGCTTCTACTTCCGGGAATTCGCCTGCCCCCTTTGTTTGTATGCTTCAAGACGCAGCTTGATGAGGTCATCATCTGTGCGCCGGTAAACGCTTCAGGAGCGCATAGGCACTATTTGGGTGTAACGCAAGCATTATTTTATCGGTTTTAAGGCAAAAAAAATCCGATAACGATATTAACAGATATTACATTTTTATGCTAATATCGGGCCGATAATATCGGTGGGCCGATATTATCGGACATCTCTAAAAAAAACCTATCCTGGGGTTCTACCTGACTATAACAGGCATTTGGACGAACGTAAAGAGGACGATTGAAGACACACAAGCCAGCAATATTTCTGATGATTTATTGGCGTGAAGTTTCGTGCACAATGACAACCAGGAGTGTGGTGTTAAATCCAAATTAAATAATACAAACTCAAAAGAAGTTAGCACACCTTGGATGTATACTGCAGATGATGGCTTTAATGCACCCCGGAGCATTAGTGAAGCAAGCAAGTAAGTGAAAGCTAAGCTAAGCAAAGTGAGCTAACATCCTCTGGCTGGTTTCCAGCCTTTATACCCCTTCAAGTCATCCCAGACAAGACACTATGTTTACAGATAACTGACCAAGTGACGTATGGTACTTCACCTTTGCCCTCTCATCCTGTTATTCATACATTCTTTAGGTTTTGCCATTCTTTAGGTTTTGCTTACATTTCCTGGCACCAAACCTTATCTATGCCATTTTCTGCCAGGCCTGCTCTTTCACTTAAACCAGTCTTCCTTTCCCACACTGAACATACTACAGAATTCAGTTTCACAAAACAATGATATTACACAGAATAAAGATACTACATAAAATATATATATATATATATATATATATAAACTAAAGGATATATTTTAATAAAGCCCACGACAGGAGTGCAACATTCTCGAAAAACAATAAGCAGAGTGGACTGCCATAACATCGGTGAAAAACATTACTGCAGGCTTCAACGTGGCTATGTTTACGATTAAAAATGTCAAACAAATTTCGCCTACGTAGGATCTTACGACTGCACAGTTTGCATACCACTTTGTCCTTCTCCATAGTTTGATCTACACAAAACCCGAAGTACTTCCATATCGAACTCCTCAAGTTATTAGGGCTTATCCCTCGTCTCACTCACGTCGCACAGGTTGATCGCGTTATCCTCCATTTTTTGGCAAAAACACCAGCAGATTGAAACAGCTGTTTCCGGCGCATAAAATTGGAGGGCATTTTTTTTAGCCTCCGCAATGCACACTGGTCTGCTGCCTGGTCATTATTGGACGACCACAGACCAGTGGTGCTCTTACTGTAACACACCACACTGATCTGAACTGCAGAGACTGAAGAGTCTTGATACTAAACATCTGATCTGCCTATGGGGGCCCAACTTACACTGTCTACCGGCATCTTATAACTGCACATGATCAGAGTGTGTTGAGTCCTCTTCAGTTCACACCCTAAATATCAATCTGTATCAACCAGCTTTTCCAGTCTCTCACCCAGACACACAGCTATCTGATTGGCTACTTACTCATCCCCACTCTCCCCCACCCACTCTACCTGTCCTGGGAGTTCTGATGAAGCAAAACAGAAACAAACTCAACTGTCACTCTGCTGCTGCTTCTCAGAGTGTGCACTTGGTGTTTGTTAGAGCTAGAAAATGGAGGAAGCAATTTCTCAAGAGGAAGACTCTTTCACATGTCCAGTGTGTCTGGATCTGCTGAAGGATCCAGTGGCTATTCCCTGTGGACATAATTTCTGTATGAGGTGCATTAAGGGCTGCTGGGATCAGGAGGACCAGAAAGGAGTCTACAGCTGCCCCCTGTGCAAACACACCTTCACTCCCAGACCTGTCCTCTACAAAAACCCTCTGATTGCTGAAATGGTGGAGAAATTTAGGAAGATCAGAATCCAAGCTGCTGCTCACAATTATGCTGGACCTGGAGATGTGGGTGTGTGACGTCTGCACTGGGAGAAAACTCAAAGCTGTGAAGTCCTGTCTGGAGTGTCTGGTGTCCTACTGTGAAACTCACTATAAAGTTCACAATGACCTACATCCAGGAAGAAAACACTCAGTTGTTGATGCCACAGGCCAGCTACAGGAGAGGATTTGCTCTCGTCATAAGAAGGTTCTTGAGATATTTTGTCGTACTGATCAGAGTTGTATCTGCCTTATGTGCACGATGGACGATCATAAAGGCCACGACACAGTCACAGCTGCTGCAGAATGGACTAACAAACAGGTGAGTACTGGAGCTACACTTGTGTCTTCATTTTATATGATTGGCCTGATACACATACAGTATACTGTGTGATTAATTATAAGAACTTATAAGATGTCTACTGATTTTCTGTGGACTTTCTCCATCTCATGAGATAAGACACAAACCAGGAAATCATTATCAGGTGCAAAGTGCAAAATGTTTTACACAATCTCTTAAACATTGACATGGCATCGTCCACCTGAACATAATACCACAGAATAGGTCAATTTTACAAGCTCTGAGCCAGCTTCAAGCTGTTTCTACACTATTACCTGTTCATCAATACATTATTACATTTTATTTGTATCATTATTTTGACACATGAATAGGAAGCATAGTTAAGCATGTGTGTATTTGAAACAACAGAAGCAGTTGGGGCAGAGCCAGAGGAGATTCCAGCAGAGAATCCAGGAGAGAGAGAAGGAGCTGCAGGAGCTGAGGAAGGCTGTGGAGACTCTCAAGGTGAGAAGATAATATCTTCAGCTCTTACATTTTAATATAATAATAATAATAATACACATTATTTGTATAGCACCTTTCATACACATAATGTAGCTCAAAGTGCTTTACATTTGGAGCATTTAACACAAGAATAAAAAAATAACAATACAAACAAACAAACGAAACAATAAATAAAACATTAAATATTTAGAATGAAGTAAAAATTAGAATTCACAAGATGGTAAATAGATAGATACAGCAACACATACAATACAAATACAACACACACACTACAATTGTTGTAATCAGTATGGCCGCTGTGATGATAAGCTATTATCAGATCACAAACTCCCATAATGTCATTTCTCAGAATGAATTTAGTCTTGGTCTATTGTTCAATGTTGGACATGTGTTGAAGTGGTGATAAAAAAAATAGACACATGCAAATATTAAAAACACATGCAGATATTAAAAATGAAGCTGCAAAATCAATATTAATACTTACTCCTAGGGCAGTGGTATGAGTTGAAATTGGCAGTAACAAATTCAACTTGGCAGTAACTTAAGTAACAGTAAGTTGTAATTCTTTGCCACACCTCCCTGTGTGTGTCTCCTGCCCTCCTCTTTGTGTGTCTCCTAACAGAGCTCTGCACAGACAGCAGTGGAGGACAGTGAGAGGATCTTTACTGAGATGATCCGCTCCATTGAGAGAAGGCGCTCTGAGGTGAAAGAGCTGATCAGAGCTCAGGAGAAGGCTGAGGTGAGTCGGGCTGAAGGACTCCTGAAGCGAATGGAGCAGGAGATTGCTGAGCTGAAGAGGAGAGATGCTGAGCTGGAGCAGCTTTCACACACAGAAGATCACATCCATTTCCTCAAGGTAACATCCACCTGTACTCCTTAAACGGAAATTAATCTATAAAAGTGTTAGTGGGCGTGTAGTGGGCGTGGTGGAGAAGCGGTAACGTCAGCGACTGGTCATTGGTTGACCTGGGCTTGAGTCCTGAACTAACCGCTGTTAGTTGGTGCCACTTTGGATAAAAGTGGCTTCTAAATATCAACATAATACATATTTCAAAGTAAGCGGTGTGCAATACGATCTGTGTTTGTGTGTGTGTGTGTGCAATACATTATGATTTGTGTGAAAATTGTATTGCTTTACAGGTTACTGATTCCTAAACCAGTGAGTCTGTACCACCTTTGGATAACTAAATATCAACATATACACATACTCTACATATCAACATATTTCAAAATGAACGGTGAAACATATCGACATATTTCAAAACGAACGGTGTGTAACTAGATGTACCGCAGAGCGGTACAAAATATGACCGCCGCCCAGTCCAGCACATGTTTTCCACAAAAATAAGTCACGCTGAAAGGCATATATGATTCTAACTGTATCACTGAATTGCATTATGCACACTCAATTCTCACAGGTATCTGCTAGACAACAAGTACCAATATGGAGCTAAATTTGTCTCAATAATATTTGTATATGCGCAGAGGGGGATCCACAAATATTTCTTGATTTGCATGTGTGTTTTGATATCTACAAATAAAAAAATCATATTTGTATATTGATTTTTACAAATATAGATGTGCATTTGTAAATAAAATGCCATTTGTAAAACCGAAAATTTCATTTGTGAAATGTGATTCTGCATTTGTGGATCACCAGCACACGCATTCTTCGCTTTCCAAAGTTACATGTTTTTGAGACGTTCTTCACATGAAAGTCAATTCACCGGCACACAGAAATCGCAATCCAGTAGATGGCGACATCCACAAATATTTCTTGAGGTGATTGTGGATCATTTGTGGATCACCAGCACACACAGTTTTCCTTTTCGCATTTGTGGATCAGCATTTGTGGATCACGTATTTTTGAGACAAATTTTGCGCAGAGAAGCCACCCAGATCCACAAGTAGCCTGCTGACACTTTCTAATCCAGTAGATGGCAGTGTTGTTCTATGGGACTCATAACCAAAGATTCTTTGCTCATAACACACAGAGCTAGCGAACCTAGTTCTTAAATCTAACAAGTTATGCCTTTTACAACAAGCTTTTTGATGGAAAAGTGGTGTTTAATTTCCATAATCTTTGTTTAGTAAACGCATAAAACCGTCAGTTTGCAAGCGAAATCAAGAATTACGATCTTTGAGTTTGTTTATAGTTACCTAGCAACCGAGGCTTTAAGTGTTAAAACCAAAGATTATAGAACAGAGTTATGAACATCATACGCTTGAGTGAAATCTCGACCTTATTAGTGATTGGTACTATCTTACGCGCTGTGTTTAAGCAGGCCGTGAACAAAGGGTTAACTTATAGCCTACAGGTAGAAAAAAGAAAAATGGTGATAATATAACGTTAGCTAAGTTAGTTTGCCTGCTAGCAAGCTTATCAGTAGCCTAGGCTATACAGTCTCTCAATGGGAATTTATGTGATCTATTTACCAGTGCAATAGCTACTTCTGTCTAAATAATAGACCTATTTACCTCTCCTTATTCAGTAGCCTGGTCCTTACCGCCTGTGACTACGTTTCTCTTCGTCATACAGTCTGGAACAAAGTAATAATAATCTGTCTCCGTAATGGGCGGATGCTTATTTTGAGGTTTAAAATCATTGGAGTTCCCTTAACCAATCAGCAACGTTTGGTAATGATGTATGCTGTGCGCCGGAGTTCAGGCTTTTACGCTTACCACTTCCGCTTCAGGCTCTTACGCTTACCACTTCTGCTCTCAGTAGTAAACAGACCGCTGGCTAGTATGCAGGCTACCTGACCGCCAGGGCAGTCTCTTCGTAGTGGATATATCTCTAACTTGCGCCAGCCACAGACCGAGAGTTGTATACCAAAAGCGTCACGTCGCCGAGATTATATCAGCTCTTGTCACACTCCAGTTTTCCTCTTATCTCTTCTCGCCGCTTATCAGACGATTGTTGTTCTACGTAGCCCGGTGGCTTCGTCGGAGCTTACTTCGTTCTCCACGGGCTGTTCAGACTACACTCTTGGATAAGTTGGATTGTACTGACGACCTACGTGTTATTTAACCTGGAGCTTGCTCAATTAAACTAACAGTTGTTCGGCATAAAACAACGTAGCCTACCTTGAGCCACGCTCGGTGACTGGCTAACTTTACTGTCCACAAGCACGGTAGCCTCGCCTGGAGCCCAGCTCGGCCACAGGCTAGCCTCTGTCAAACACAAACATGGAGCGGTTTACCTTGAGCCCAGCTTGGTAACCGCTAGTCCCAGTCAAGCACAATCACAGCAGCCTTGCCTTGAGCTCCGCTCGGTAACTGGCTAGCTCACGTCAAGACACACCGCCTCGCCTTGAGCCCCGCTCGGTAGGGTAGCTAGTAGCTAACATTCCATTCCTTAAGTAGGCCTATGCCGCATTGATTTTGTTAAGGTAATTTGAGAGAAGGGGGGAGAATAACGAGCAGCAAACGTTTATTTGAAAACATGATAAGTAGTGATGCATGTAGTACACTTGTGCATTTAGGTTTAGCTATCACCATCTGATAAATCAAACTTTTCCCAAAGCCAGTTGGAAGGAGAGTTATAAGACAACCTTGCCATTTATAAAATTGACAAGACAAGCCTCTTGTTCCTGCTTTAATTGTGTGATGCCCTCGAGAGTTGAGACAACTTTGCGGATAGCTTCTAGCGTCTCTTCCTCCGTCGCCATTGTTGCTATGCTGTTGAACTACAAGCTTCGCTGGACTACAAGCAACTCGGCAGGCAAGTTCCGCGTCATCACTCAACTGTTCGCTGATTGGCGCGGCCGCACGCAAGCCGTATACTGTGGGTTGGGCCAGACTACGTGCGAGGCTGAAATCAAATTTTGGCCGGAAGTACGTAGGATGGTAACACCAGGCTACTTATTCAGTGTAAACTTGGAAAAAGATCAATTGGGCCTTTCACACAATCAGTTCTTGCAGTTCATTACCGAGTAAAAAAAAACTGCATTGTAGCGTCGGTGGATGTACATGTTTAACGTTGAATGAGTGTCTCCCAGAATGCAGTGCGAGTGAATGCTATAATGTGTAATGTCGGTTATAATAGTTGTAGTTACGTTTAGTATTGTGTATTTGTTAGCGTGTTAGTCTCTTTGGTTGTACCTCATGTGTTTATCCTCGTGTTGATGTGTGTGGTAAACCCTTATTGTGTGTTACATGTGCGGCTGAGACTACCCCTGCGTTGCCCTATGTAGTTATCCTAGTATGTCTGATTGTGTTTGAGTCTTCCTGTTCCAAGAAATGGCTGTCCTGGCCAAAGGTGATTCTTGTCTGAGGGTGAGATTGCTACAGCATAAAACCGTCAGTTTGTAATGTAGGCCTACAAGAAATGTGGTAGCACAGTGGTTAGAGGAGTGAGCTCTGACCCCAAGGATTGTTGGTTCAAATCCAGGCTCAGCGCAACATTTCATACAGTTCCAATTCTATGAGCCCACCTGAACAGCTGTTTTAATGTTGCCAGCTGTTGTTGTTTTTTTTTTACTAGGTAATGAACTGCAAGAACTGACAGTGTGAAAGGTTGCTAAGTAACTATAAACAAACTCAAAGATCGTAATTCTTGATTTCGCTTGCAAACTGACTGTTTTATGCATTTACTAAACAAAGATTATAGAAATGAAACACCACTTTTCCATCAAAAAGCTTGTTGTAAAAGGCATAACTTGTTAGATTTAAGAACTAGGTTCGCTAGCTCTGTGTGTTATGAGCAAAGGATCTTTGGTTATGAGTCCCATAGAACACTGCCATCTACTGGATTAGAAAGTGTCAGCAGGCTACTTGTGGATCTGGGTGGCCTCTCTGCCGCAAAGTTTGTCTCAAAAATACGTGATCCACAAATGCTGATCCACAAATGCGAAAACTGTGCTGGTGATCCACAATCACCTCAAGAAATATTTGTGGATGTCGCCATCTACTGGATTGCGATTTCTGTGTGCCGGTGAATTAAAGTAGGCCTATTTACGTGTGGATTTGTGTGACTTTCATGTGAAGAACATCTCAAAAACACGTAACTTTGGAAAGCGAAGAATGCGTGTGCTGGTGATCACAAATGCAGAATCACATTTCACAAATGAAATTTTCGGTTTTACAAATGGCATTTTATTTACAAATAAAATTTGTAAAAATGTATATACGAGTTACAAATATGATTTTTTTTATTTGTAGATATCAAAACACACATGCAAATCAAGAAATATTTGTGGATCCCCCTCTTTGCATATACAAATATTATTGAGACAAATTTAGCTCCATATACCAAAACATGATTAGTTTATAGATTTCACTTGTAAAATACATTTTATACAACCCCACCCCCATCTTGCCTGTTCATAATTCTGAGAAATTCTTGAATTGTGTGCATGTGTGTGTGTACATGTTTATGTTTATGTGTGGGCGGGTGGGTGGGTGTGTGTGCGTGCATGTGCTTGTGTGTTTGCCTGTTTATGTGCCTGTGTGTGTGCATGTGCATGCATGCGTATATACAAGGATACAAGGAAGTTTATTGTCACATGCATATAGTTACTGGAAGTAAGAAATGCAGTGAAAATATGTCTGGTGTCAGCCTATTTGTGCATTTATGGGGAAGGGGGGGGGGGGCAGAAAGGCTAGGCAATCAAGGACATGGGTAGATAGATGGAGGAGAAATCAAAAATAATAATATATGTCTACTGTGTGAGTATGTGTCATACGTATGATTACTGTGAATGTATGTGTGTGCGTGTGTATCTGTTTATGCGCATGTGTGCATATGGAATGGGTTTACATGACCCCTGGAGGCAAACATATGTAAAAAATTGGTCATCTTAGGCCCTACGGTTCTCAAGATATTCACAGAAAACTCTGTTGGTGTACAGTCACTAAATGTACACATAAATTAATTTATTGTATGGCCCCCCATGAAAGAAAGTCCACGAAACTTGGCATGCATTCGGAGGGTGTCATAATGATCCTACACTTTCAATTTCGTGCAGTTTTGACCATGTCAGCCAGAGATATTGTGATTAAAACACCTAATTTTTTGCTGTTTAATTTTTAACTAGGTGGCGCTATACATGAAATAAGTGGTAATGGGATGGGTTGACATGGCCCCTTAAGACCAACATACAAAAAAAAATGTGGTCCTCCTTGGCCCTACGGTTCTCGAGATATTCACAGAAAACTGTGTCCGGCCACCTACAGGCCAGTTGGTGTACAGTAATATAAATTAATTTATTGTATGGCCCCCCATGAACGGAATTCCACGAAACTTGGCGTGCATTCAGAGGGTGTCATAATGATCCTACACTTCCAATTTCGTGCAGTTTTGACCATGTTAGGTCACAGATACCTGCGATTACAACACCTCATTTTAACTTTTTTGTTTTTAACTAGGTGGCGCTATACATGAAATGAGTGGTTATGGAATGGGTTGACATGGCCCCTTAAGATCAACATATGAAAAAAAGGGGGTCCTCCTAAACCCTACGGTTCTCGAGATATTCACAGAAAACTGTGTCTGCCCTACCCTCCTTTCGGGGGTCCAGTCCAGCAGGGGGGCTACAGATCAAAACGAAAAACAATGGTTCCATGCTATCCTTGTGGGACTACATGGCCACCAAGTTTTGTGTACCCCGGTCTTTCAGTGTCCCGGGAATCCTTGATGGAAATTTGGCCATGCGAAAAAAAAAAGAAAAAAAATATCTTACTAAACCTATATGACCTATATGCCGCTTCGCTGCGCGGCGGTCATAATAACATCTGCATGTCTGCTGTATGATGTGTGATTAGGGTAAAAATATAATGCACTAGAGGGGCGACTATGAGATGACCCCCAAAACAGTCAATGAATGAAGTGCACGCACATCTACAAGAATTAAACAGGTGCTGGGTATAAGGGCTAGCCGACAATTGAAAAAATAAAAAGATACCCGCACACTGTTCTTCAAGCTCCCGAAGTGGTTTAATAACAACGTTTTGGCCAGAGGTCTTCGTCAGGCATCAACGACCTCCAAAATAGTAAATGGTTTTACAGGTAGTGGCAACTGATCATTTTTCCATCTTTATCATTCTTGACTGATTTTTCGCTAGTTTCACATTTGGCTAGGGTCAGTGTCACTACTGGTAGCATAAGCCAGTACCTGGAGCCTACAAAATTGCACAGGTAGTGCAACTCCTCCAGAATGGCACATCAATGCCAGAAGGATTGCTGTGTCTCCCAGCACAGTCTCAAGAGATTCCAAGAGACAGGCAGTTGCTCTAGGAGAGCTGGGCAGGGTGATAGAAGGTCCTTAACCCGGCAGCAGGACCAGTATCTGCTCCTTTGTGCAAGGAGGAACAGAGCCCCACAGAATGACCTCCAGCAGGCCGCTGGTGTGAATATCTGACCACACTGTCAGAAACAGACTTCATGAGGGTGGCCTGAGGGCCCGATGGCCTCTAGAGGGACTTGTGCTCATTTCACAGCACTGTGGAGCTCAATTGGCATTTGCCATAGAATGCAAAATTGGCAGGTCTGCCACTAGCGCCCTGTGCTTTTCACAGATGAGAGCAGGTTCACCCTGAGCACATGTGACAGACGTGAAAGGGTCTGAATATGTTGTGGAGAATGTTATGCTGCCTGCAACATCATTCAACATGACCGGTTTAGTGGTGGGTCGGTGATGGTCTGGGGAGGCATACCCTTGGAGGGACGCACAGACCTTTACGGGCAAGACAACGGCACCCTCACTGCTCTTAGGTATCGGCATGAAATCTTCAGACCCGTTGTCTGACCCTGTACTGTTGCAGTGGGCCCTGGGTTCCTCCTGGAGCATATGGCTGATCACATGTGGGGAAGGTGAGCAAGCAGTTCCTGGAGGATGAAGGAATTGATACCATTGAGTGTCCCCCACACTCCCCTGACTTAAATCCAATAGATCACCTTATGTTTTGGTCCATCCAACACCACCAGGTTGCACCACAGACTGTCAAGGAGCTCAGTGATGGCTGTGTCCAGGGACGTTGGAAGTATTTTCTGAGAGGGGGTGCGGTAGATGACTAGGACTAGGACAGAACTGTATGCTCAAATTCAAAATAAACTTTTGATGCCAACCTCAATAAAGCATTTTTGCAAAGGTAATTGTGTTGCATACACCAGCCTAACTAGTGTCAATTCAAAGACCTGTTATTTCCATTTTTGGATTAGACTAACCAGTCTCCATGTTATTTTCATGGACAGCAAGATTCACTTTTTTTCATTGTTTTCAATAATGTTGTTTGTTGCTTCTACACACGTCATCTCCAGTGGTTCAGTTTTACTTACACAGATGCACACATACCTTGAATGAGCACCGACACCACTTCCCCCTAATTGCATGCCTCTTTATTTGATAACACTAAATTAACCCTTTGTAGGTCGGTTCAACTGTTTGGTAGAGCGCATTTTGACCCTTCATATTTTGTTAAAAACCAAACTGACATTAATCTACTGTAACCTCATGCACCCATTTCTACAACTCAGTTGCTACATAGTAAGCACAAAAAAATTGCCGGGTATCCTTACAATTTTTCTAGGCCACATAATTTCAGTATGCATAGTTGAAAGACTTAAGTGTTCATGAATTCAGTAATCACATTTGTAACCACATATACTATGTTTTCAAAGTACAGTAATATTTCCCGCACAATATTGTTGAAAAGAGGTCATAGAACACACATATTAATTTCCATAGAAAAATCTACATATTTTGTTGGTCTAATATTGTTTTAACAACAGGCTCAACCAAATGGTTGGGCTGACCGATAAGGGTCACTACTGCATGAATGAGCTGTAAATTCAAACATTGTAAAATTATAGAAATTTGAGATTAACTTCAATAGCTGTCTGTCTAATGTCCCAAAAATGCTAATTTACACTATAACTAAATGCAATTCTAAAAAATTACCAGTACATAAAAAACATACGTATAGTTTTTATGTAGTATATCCATTCTTGAGATATATCATTCACAATAATGGGCCTTTCATGGTTACAGTGACCTTGGACCTTGACTTTTACTACTAAAAACTTATCAGATCATCTTTGAGTCTACTTGAACATTCATGCTAAATTTAAAGCATGTACCTTTCATGACAGTCTAAAGCGCATCGTCACTAGTCAAAAGCTTATTCAAATTTAGTAGGATGTCCAGTCCACATTGGGAGTGTTTTCGTTATCAAACGTCGAGAGCATGGCACAACAAGGTGTTCCTAGGTTTCTTAATGTTTCTTACTGTCATCAGTCATGGGTGCGTTTGGGGCGTAACATCATTTAAACCAATAAGAATGACATCTGTCATTCCCTTTAACGGCGCAACGTCAAAGAATGCATCAGTATTTTGACAGTGAACAGCACATTTGAAGGAGTCTGCTTGCGAGACCGCATGGAACAGTCATTCCACTGAACCTTTTTTTGCTTTACTAAAACCTAGCATAGCCTAGCATAGCATATTTAGGCGTTAGAACTCTACTGAATGCAAGACCTACACTCAATGAGTGCAGGTCTAACTCCACTGAATGCAGGACCTAATGAGTGCAGGTCTAACCCCACTGAATGCAGGACCTAGTGCAGGTCTAACCCCACTGAATGCAGGACCTACTGAGTGCAGGTCTAACCCCACTGAATGCAGGACCTAGTGCAGGTCTAACCCCACTGAATGCAGGACCTACCGAGTGCAGGTCTAACCCACTGAATGCACGACCCACTAACTGAGTCACATGGTCACTTTAGGTCGTTCAATTTTGGCACTTGAGGTAATGCATATATCTTTTGATCTTGAGCAATCCTTTGTCAGTTTAATCGTTTAATACATACCTAATGCGCACATTGTACAGCTCAGTCTGAAATGTAGTGTTAATAGCATAATCCATCCACTGGCTGTGTGGGTGCACATGTAACTTTAGAACTGGGCATGTTGACTGCATCTGGTGCTGCAGAGACAGGTATCAGATTAGGTTCACTTGTACAGTGTTGCTTTAAGTCCATGCCCTAAATATAAACCTGTACCAATCAGCTTTCCCAGTCTTTTACTCAGACACACAGGTATCTGATTGGCTACTCCCTCATCCCCACCCTCCCCACACACACACACAGGTATCTGATTGGCTACTCCCTTATCCCCACCCTCCCTCCCCCACATTCACAGGTATCTGATTGGCTACTCCCTCATCCCCACCGTCCCTCCCCCAGCTGTTCTGCCCCTGAGAGTTCTGATTTAGTGAAACAGAAACGAAACTCAACTGTCACTCTGCTGCTGCTTCTCAGAGTGTGCACTTGGTGTTTGTTAGAGCTAGAAAATGGAGGAAGCAATTTCTCAGGAGGAAGACTCTTTCACATGTCCACTGTGTCAGGATCAGGCCAGCTACAGGAGAGGATCTGCTCTCGTCATGAGAAGGTTCTTGAGATATTTTGTCGTACCGATCAGAGCTGTATTTGCTATAGGTGCACGAAGGACAATCATAAAGGCCATGACACAGTCACAGCTGCTCAGTGATGGGTAGAGTATTGAACATACAGTAGTTATAAGGAAAAGTAAATAGAAGTAAGTAAGTTCTAAAAGTACAATTACTCACCTCAAAAATGACTTGAGTAAAAATGACAGCTGAGCTGTTAGATCTATAGAACATCTACTTCCTTGCAGCATACCATGGGCTGATTCTACATTGGCCAGTCATTACTTTTATAACCGCAGGGCAAAGTAGCAATGCATCCTAAAGCCCTGTTTCTTTTCTCCCACTCTACTCTGCACCTACAGGGAGCGGTGCGCTTTTCTCCCTCGAGCTACTTTCTCCTCCGATAATAAACATACTCATGACGAAAGGCATAATTGTAGCTGAGTAAAGAGTAGATTAGTGGCTCAAAAATGTACTTGAGTAAGAGTAGAAGTAGAGTTTTGAAAAAGGAATATGGATATAAGTTGCCGTTCCTCAAAAATACTTTTTTACTCATGTGTGTTGTGTGTAGCGTGTTACTACCCCCTGCAACTGCTGCAGAATGGACTGACCAACAGGTGAGCACTGGACACTTGTGTCTTCATTTGATGAGATGTCTGATACACATATAATGTGTTTGATTCATTATAAGAATATTTTACTACTTCAAGTTTCTGCAGACTCTCTTTCTCATAAGACACAAACCAGGAAATCATTAACTGGAACAAAGTGCAAAACGTTGTGCAATCTGTTAAACGTTGCCATGGCAACATCCATGTGAACATGATACCACACAGAAGGTCCATTTGTTCTATAAGCTCTGAGCCAGCTTGATTGTGTTGTGATCAGTTTTGCAACTGAAATGGGTTCATGTTGTTTCTACACTATTACATCCAGGCTGTTTTTCCTGAATCAGTGACCAGAGAGGAGCTCTTGCAGTGTAAGTTGGACACACACACACACACACACACACACACACACACACACACACACACACACACACACACCATTACCTATAGCCACACAGACTGCACATGTACACATATATCCACACAAACTAATGAACATACTCACACAAAGAAACATGCATACATACTTTCTCTCTCTCTCTCTCCCTCTATCACACACACACACACACACACTGTAATACACGAATAAGTCTAAGTGTGTCCTGTTTTCTCCTTTCTCAGACTCCTGCAACTTCACACTGGATCCAAACACAGCGGAGAGATACCTCCACCTGTCTGAGGGGAACAGGACGGTGGAGTGGAGACACTCCCGCCTGCAGTATCCTGATCATCCACAGAGATTCATTGTTGATCCTCAGGTGCTGTGTAGAGAGGGAGTGTCTGAGCGCTGCTACTGGGAGGTGGAGTGGAGAGGAGATGGTGTTTTTATAGCAGTCTCATACAAAAGCATTAGCAGGGTAGGAGTGGCTAACGATTGTGTGTTTGGACATAATGACCAGTCCTGGAGTCTAGACCTCAGCAGAGCCTGGTCCGCTTTCTGGCACAATAATGAAGAGACTAAACTCCCTCTAGTGCGCAGCTCCAGAATTGGAGTGTATGTGGATCACAGGGCAGGAACTCTGGCCTTCTACAGCATCTCTGAAACAGTGACCCTCCTGCACAGAGTCCAGACCACATTCACTGACACACTCTACCCTGGGTTTTTTATATATGGCTCATCATATGCGAGAGGATCATATGCCTCCCGCCTGACCATCTTGGATTTGCCTCATGATTTACATCAATAATGTAAATATACTCAACAACTGCTGTGCAGAAGTTTAAGCTTGTATCTGCTTTAGTTTCAGAGATAAGGATGCTTATAAAACAGGGTCATGGCTCTAATAAAATATATATTTTAAAAATGTCTAAGTTCTGTGGGTCATTGCTTGAACAATTGCTGAACAATTCATGCTAGATGCTTGAAATTTTGCACGACTGTAGATGTTTTCCAATTCAAACTCATTTGGCCCAGAGTTAAATATTTGCCAAGTTATCGCTGGCTGAATATGATATCAAATATTTTTTAGCAACTTTTGACCACTATCACTATCTTCAGATGGCGTTGGCAACATTTTTGTACGTATGCAAGCTTTATACATGAGCCTCCAGATCTTTTACATTTCTATATATAACACGCATATTGTAGTGCATTATTTACAAGTAGAAATATGTCCAGAAGAAATCCAATTCCAATTGCCCGAAGTCATACATTTGTGCAGACACCTGGACTGGACAATGACCCATTTATTTTCATAGGAGGCACTATAATAAACAAATTTACATTTTTGCTCATATCTCTGGAACCGTATTAGCCTAGAAATCTAGATGCAATTTGTAATTTGCAGCCAGGGTCGTCTAGCAACTCTCTGTTGGCTTGCAAGCTGGAAAAATTAAACAGGCCAATCACATCGTATATAAAGTCGGCGATGGTTCCGCTTGAATTTCCTCCTACTTGAAAACAAAGAAGATGGATGCTGCTGGTGGCGAACGGTCTTTGAATTGCGACTCGAGTAAGCTTTTTCTAAATTGTGTGTTGCCCCCTGCAGGTAACCCCCAGAACCTAGTCAACGTCAGCCGTTTCTCAGACGTAACCCCAGGCCTAGGCAGTTAAGACCCACGATACCCCCTTGGGGTTATTGTAGATAGCAGGGACCTACTGTCGAGTGAAGTTGCACGTCTTCCCTCTGCGGCGCAGATAACCTATTTACTCCTATTTTTGAATATCCCCCTTGGAAGTTGATCAAGCTTCCGTGGTGGATTTATTGAGATGTTTGTGAAATAAGGACGCCTAGGTCTCGAACAGTTGGCTAACGTGCGAAGATGTTTGACCCTAGAATTTATCTAGAGACACAGGTTATAGGCTACTTCTTGCTCAGGTTTTATAAGGATGGAGATTTTGTTACCGTCCAGCAGCACTCAAGTCCACCTAATCCATGTCTTAGACAGAACAGATGAATAACCACAGAAGAAACCAGTTATCTTACCCTCCTGCTGGAATTCGTAGAAAAACCAAGAAAAGACAAAAAATACTGCTTGAAGAATTAGATGCCAAGGTTAAATGAGTTTCTTTACTTTTCAGCACTTTGGAGATGATAACAAAATGCGGCGTAATATCCACTTGCAGGTTACAATGTTGTAGAAAATATAAAAAAGAGTAAATCCACAAAAGAGAGTATAATAAAATAGTAATCCACAGGTGGAGAAGAGAATACAATAGTAATCCACAAACGGAGAAAAAGGTATATAGGAAAAAAGTAAGTCCTCAAAAAAAGGGAAAAATCCGCTGATAGTCGTTCTGAAGTCTCTCACTGTCGGAGTAGCAGTGCGATCCCGGCAACAGGTAGTGCGGAGTTACGATCCGCGGTTTCAGCCTGGCACAAAGTTCCAACACTCGGCTTCTAAACGAAGTACGGACAACGAATCCTGACAATCAAGCGTAACAGCAAACAGCACGTAGCAGTAGAAGAAAAAAGAAGAAGCAGCCCCGATCGTCTAGTTTGGCCCTTATTTATACTAGGTAGACTTGACCTCCCCCACACATTCCTGAGACAAATCAATCCTATTTTCCCACAACAGTTTAGAACCTTCTAGAAGTTCCCACGAGGGCTGGGAATATTCTCACGGTAACTGGGAATATAGCTGGGAATATTCTCACAATAGCTAATACACCTTCATTCTGCTAAAGCAGACCTCTTGCCATTTTGCTTGGACCTTGACAATCACTGCTTGCTGTTATATTTTGTTATTATTATGACAAATGCCATAATTGCAGTTTGTGGCAGCCATTAAAAATAATGTCAAGTAAAACATTATGGACAGATTATATATTTGACATGTTATTTCAGCACAAAACACAAAAAGTTAATAACGAATACTGTTGAACTTGCCATGTTAAACTCTGAACATGTAAAGCATACTAAGTATTAAATACAAATTTAATTGAAATTACAATTTCACTCAACTCAAAGCAACTACAACTAGTGGGAGTGGTGTTCTGCGAGAGAAGAAAGAGAGGGAGGTACATAAGCCCATGCCAGAGCCAGACTCATATATAAACTAGATGTACCACATAGCGGTACAAAACATGACCGCAGCTCAGTCCTATACATCCGAAAATAAATCACACTTCAATTTGTCTCCATCTTTTACTCCATCCCCCACTCTTGAAACTTTTGTGTATGCTTGTTTGCCATGCCTGAGTGTGTGCGGCTGCACAGAAAGTAGCCTACTGGTGCTGAAAAGGTGAATAGATTGTAGAATAGCCAAAGAAGATGTAGCATTGTTATAAAACCTTTAAAATCTCTAAACAATCACAAGTAGGGCAGTTCATCACAGTTCATCCATTGCAACTGGATTGATGAAAGGTCACAGGCTACATTGTATTTGGGAAAAGCAAAAGGTATCAGCATAATTTTATTTATTTATTTATTTATTTATAAATAAACAAAAACATCTCTGTCAGTTCCATGCCGTTTTCAACAGCTATCAAAAACAAAGGTCATTTTTGGATGGATGGATTTTTTGTGAATGTTTCTTCTTCTACATAAGATTTTAGTCATCTTTAGTTCATGTAATACTTTATTGTCAATGCACAAATAGTCTGAAACATTATTGTTAATGCACAAATTAAGTAACAGTAGTCTGAAACGAAATGCTGTTTTACATCTAACCAGTGGTGCAAATAACTGACATGTCCAAATGGGCCTTGATGAAATGCGTCGCTAGACTGTTCATACACATTTTAACGGGCCAAAGTTGAAGAGCTGTTGTCCGTTATTGTTCGTGCAAATATAGGCTGATTCATGTTCCCTTGCATTGTGTAACTGAGGTCCATGGCTAGTCTGGCTTTCACTAGACCAAGCTCAATCTTTTAAGAAATCAAAAAATAAATAGCGGGCAGATCAGGCTGGATTCACCCAGCCTAGTCCATAGGCACCCGATATTGTTTAATTTTCCGATTGAGATATCCACGCTCTGGCTATTCTAAATGCAAAAATGCATCAGGGAGTTATGACAAAACTGTAACTAGCAAACTAGATCCTAATAGAAAGCTGTTATAACTTCCCTAAGCTACAGGTAGGCTTATAAGGTAGGCCTATTTACAACATAAATTGTCAATAGGCTATGCTGGCGACACAAATAAAATCTCCTTTGGAAACCAATGGCTTACGCCTTACAGTAGGCTATCAAGCGGACTTAAACTGCCATATCGTGGCGAAAAGTTGTAATAAAATTCACGCAGCTCCATGAGTCAAGGAAAGCGCGACTCTAAGCCACTTCTGAATGGGACCCACTACACAGTAGCTTAAGGTGTGTTGCTAAAGCAGCCATAATGAAATGAAGGTGTCATTGTTTGGATACTTCACACACACGTGCTTTTTAATTTCACAGACTACAACTACCAAGCTGGAATCAAAGCACATCGATTCCCCTCTCACACCCTGCACGCACAACAAAATAAACAGGCGTCTCAGTCTCACGCATGTATAGGCAAAACTGTATCAGACCGGTGTAACGTTGGTAAATCTTTTATTGCACAGAATGATTTTTGTAGCACGTGCAACAAATGACAGTCGAAAGATACAATTACAGTGCTGCTATCAATTTGCTTGGTATAACTGCATTTATAGTTTTCTACAGATGCAATCAATCAAATTGGCCTCCATCACTCAACCAATGCTAACGGTAACATTACCTAGGTCCTTATTGATATTATAAGATTAACGTACCTGCAGTAAAAACCAAGCATGTCCGATAAACATCCTCAGATTTATTTCGGCTTCAAGAAGAAATGGGAATTACATTTCATGTGAACATTGTCCTATCCTTATTAGACGTTCTCTGTGGTAAACAGTCCTTGTAGGAAGCGTCCATTGTTTTTCCAAAACACTTTTAACTTCCAACAAAATTACGTCTCACTGCATCGATGCGCCATCTAGTGGACAAACGACTACTTATCGCCAATACTGGAAATGCAGCCATGATGATGATGATGAATATTTATTTTGGCTTTCTTTTAATCCTACTGAATTTGTAATTATGTATTGGCCGTTCTAATACCGATAGTATGTGGGTGCCTGTGTGTGTGTGCATGTGTATATGTGTGCACCGCCATCTACAGGCCAATGAGTGTACAGTCACTAAATGTACACAAAACCTAATTTTTTTAGACCCCCCCATGGATGAAATTCTACAAAACTTGGCATACCCCCAGAGAATACCAGGTCAATCATACACATAAAATTTGGTGCAGTTCTGAACATCTTAACTGAAGATAGGGGCGATTAAAGCAGAATAATATTGCATTTTCATTTTTTACCGGGGGGGTGCAAATCACAAATGAGTGATTATGGGCCAGGTTGATGTGGGCCCTTGAGACCAACATACCATAAAAGATTCTTCATCCTCAGTGCCACGGTTCAGGTAGTTATTTAGGAAAAACTGCTTTTTTTGCGGTTCAGGGGGCCCAGCGCGGGGAGGGAGTGGCCCCCGGGGACGAAACAAAATTTTTCCGTAAAAGTCTAGTGGGGCTACATACCCACCAAATTTCATGTGCCCCGGTGGTTCGGTGTCCTGGGTATCGTTGACCAAAAATTCAGGAAGTATATGACGGGAAAAAAAAAAAAAAAAAAAAAAAACTCTACCAATCCCTTATATTATATTATATTATATTATATGACCGCTTCCGCTAGCGGCGGTCATAATTATACTGGCTTTTATTTGTCCGAATCTGAGGCCCAGCTATAAAATCCCGGCAGTAATTTGAGGATTTAAGTATGCACGTGTGTTTCATGACTTGTGCATTTGAGAGCGCTCTCTCAAGGCTGTAGACGATAATGTTTCATGTAGGGTTCATGTCAGTTAATATAAATTAACATTTAAAAACATGTTCAATTATATAATTTTTTTCATATATAAGTCGCACCTGACTATAAGTCGCAGGACCAGCCAAACTATGAAAAAAAGTGCGACTTATAGTCCGGAAAATACGGTATATATATATATATATATATATATATAGAGCAAATGTGTGTTGGTTTGTTCCGTAGATTGTGTGGAAATGAGACTCTGTGTTTGTTCCCAGGTACTGATCCTGAACTCCCAGTCAGAAGAACTGACAGTAATGAATCTCTGCCACCAAACAGTGAGTCTTTACTGACTGATTCTAACAGCCTTTAAGCCTTTACATCTGGGGTCTAGCAAAGGAATGACAGTTTGACTTGAATATTTTCATCTTAAAAACCTTCTTTCAGCTGCCAAACCTAGGAGACATGGGGGTGTGGCTGGGCCCCAGAGTTAAGAAATCACGACTTTTTATATGTTATCTCTGAAATGCCTTAAGACTTTCTGAGGGGTTTAGGAGAAAAAAAACAACAACAAATAGTCTACAACAGATTTTTAAATGTATCTATAAAAACACAAAGTCAGAAGTTCATGGAGATCAGAGATGGAGTTAGAATTCAGCTTTAACACTTTAACTATAAAGTGTCCTCCAAACCAGTAGATTACACCCTTTACAATAATGAGACAAGTTATGAGTTAGATGGGTTAGAACTGAAGGTTCTCTAAACGCACTTACTCTCCCCACTTTGTTTCCAGTTTATGGAGCCTGCTGCCTACAAATACCAGATTTGGGTACAGTGTACTCACGGAATGGGCAGCTAGTGGTTGTGAGGAGATGATTGCTGAATGTGGCAAAAAATGTTTTGGGCTTGAAACTGTTTAAAATCCCTGACTGCACCTTTAATACTGTACTATATAACAACGTTTCATTGGTAGTAAAGTGATATTTCTGTTTCAGTGTCTGATGTCCAGGCAAACACAAACAAACACACCACACACACACACACACACACACATACACACACACACACACACACACACGCACACACACAAAAGAACAGTACTTCTTAAGACGGAAGGTTTGGAGTTTAACATGCAGCTGCTGAGGCCTAAGTTGAACATGATTGCTCTGTAAGACGTCACACAGGATCAGCTGATCTCTGGGTTAACTGCCTGGAAACCTGAACTACGATATCCCGGCCATAATGATGAAGGAATGACGAAGATCCTGCCAAATATTTGCTTTTTAAAGCCCAACACCAACTTATTATGCAATCAACTAAATCCTCAAAAGAATAAAGGATGTTTTCCATAAAAAGATAAAGTATCGGCTATGTTAGTCAAGTCAAGTCAAATTATTTGTATAGCACATTTAAAAGCAACAGCATTTGAGATAACAACACATGGCCCTTGTAATAATATTAATGAACATAAAAAAAATAAATACATTAAAAAAAAAATGTTAGACACTTTCAATGCCATACCATGCTGGTTGGTTAAGTCTACAAATCAAGCCATTCCAAAAATATGGGCTATTCAAAATAGGCTACATTTAGGCTACCCGCGATGGTGCAGCTGATTTTAAGATCCAGGTTTAATGTATGAGACTTTACCCAAGCAGGCACCTGTAGGAATGAATGCAGGAATGAACTGCAGGAATGAACTTTATACACACACACACACAGACACACACACACACACACACACACACACACTCAACACAAGATAAAAATATACGATTGACACCGTTTACACACTGATCTCTATCAGACACAGATACACTTGTGCACATGTACAGAAACACACACACACACACACACACACACACACACTATAATACACAAATACAAGTCTAAGTGTGTTCTGTTTTCTCTTGTCCTTCATCAGATTGCTGTCACTTCACACTGGATCCAAACCAGTGACGGACTGGGATTAAAAAACGGCCCTGGCATTTTCACCAACCAGCGGCCCACACGGGGACGCGCATGCACGCGCGTGCATGTGCCCGCAACACACAGATATAACTTCACATGCACGGACATAACACGTTTGTAGCTAACTGAACTCTAACTTTAATATGCATAAAGACTGAACCAAGAACATGGATATATCAATGCACAACTCCAAAAATATGAAATATGAAAATAAAAAAAGGGTAGCCTAGAATAAGCTACATGGATTTCTATGCAACGTCACGAAAACATGCGTGCGCAAGAGGCAGAAAGCACCATAGAACAGCATAGAGCAGTGCTCTCCATGAAAATAAATGAGTTTTTGTGCTGAAAACTGCACCAATTCGAAATCACGATGGTTCGAAATCACGATAGTTAGAGAATGTTCAATATGTTCAATATCCCTAAAGGAATGCATGTCTTCGCCAAAAACGATGTTAATGCAAATGAAGGGCAAACTCTGAAATAGCCTATAGCCTGAAATGAGATGTTATTATCATTAAGACAACAGGGGACCAGGGGTATATAAAAAATTACGATTGTAGCTTACAGCAGCCGACTATTTAAGTCAAGTTTATAACACTGTGGCACCAATCGTCTTCTGCCCCACGGCTGCGCGCGAATGTAGGCCTAGTTTTGTTGGTAAACGGGAAACCCATCAGAGCAGCCGCTCCACAAACGTGTCTTAAACGTGTCTGATTTTTCACTAGATATTAGGAAATCATGCTAATTTCAAATACTTATATCACTGACAACAGTAGTCCGGCCAGGATATCGTCATTTAAAAAAGTTGCAGCCCTCAACTGATGTTGATGTTTACATATTTGTGTTTTAGCCTGATCCGCCACCCTCCACCTATCTAGTAATCACAAAGTCAGTAGTGTTTCGGCATCTGGGTTGCCAGCTCTGCTCTAGTTACCACATATGCGGTGTACACCACTCTACAGTATTTTTAAAGTGATTGTAGTACCAGTTTTGGCCAAAATGCTATACGGTTCCTTTAATTAACGTCATGCAGTTAACAAGGTGCGAAGGAGCTTGCTCATCAGCATTCAAGTTCATTATAGGACCTCTTTCTCTGTCGCCATCAGCATAAAGGCCTCCAAATTATCCTGTGACAATCGTGTCCTTAGGCGATTCTTGGTGAATTTAGGAGTGGAAAAACTCCGTTTGTATACCACTTGAGTACATGACAGTGTTAGTAGGAATTAATTTGCTAACCATATATAGTTGTAGGCACAGGTAAAGAGGTTTAACTGCTGGAGAAGGAAATAGCAACATATTGCACAATTCTTGCAGGTAGCACATTTCTTGCTCACCAGGTTTATTTCTGTATCTTCCTATATCTCCGCGGCATCATCAAAGTCCGACGCTTTGACTGTATACTCGTTTAGAGGAGACTTTTTCAGGCTGTCCCAGTGCGTGGCGAGATGTGTCAATTCCGACTGTAGATTTTCAACCGTAGCACCTTCACTGAATTTAAGCAGACATTCTCTTATGTTTCAAAGTGCATTTGGGGGCAGTTTATTAGCTTTTATAAGGGGAAAATTCCGAGGATCAAGGCATGCTAGATCGGCAATTCCCCGTGCTGAAGGAAGTAGACGCATTCGTTTTCGAGTACTGTCGATTGGAAAAATACCCCCAACAAACTCGGTGCTACTAAACTGGAGTAGCTGCAGCTAGTGCTCCCAGTTAGCTACAATGCTAGGTCTGGGGCATGTGCAAAATATATAAAAAGTCCCTTTATGCCTCTTAACAGACTCAAAAATGTCATTAAAAGTTCTGTTCCACATGAACAGGGTCCTTAAGTGACACGATGCATGTTCATACCTCTGTTTACATCGGCCACTACGGTGGATCATTTAAAAAAAAAAAAAGCACATGTTCAGATTCTAGAGCACTTCATGTCATGAACGAGTTCTTTGCCTCCGCCTTGTCAATTAATTCTGTATATCGAGACCCTTTGGCGGCGTTATCCCTTAGGCCAGGGATTCCCAATCTGTGGTTCATGTAGCAACAGTGGTACGCGAGCTTCCACTAGGATGGATGAATGAAAAGGGCAATGTTGGAAAGGGGTTAAAATGTTGTTCTCCACAGTGTTTTTTTAATGTGAGAGCTCATAGACCAGTTGTACATTTTGATTTTGTTATTTGTTATCATGTAATTAAACATGACTCCTGGAATGTGTCAATAAAATGTGTTTACGTTTTTATGTGTCGGATGGTGGAGGTACGCGAGCCGAGTCAGGATGTAGGTAGTGGTACGCAGAAAAGTTTCGGAACCGCTGCCTTAGACACTTACATAACAGAGGGTATGTGGTTAGACCACGCTTGCCAGCATTCAAAATAAGAGAGGTTTTCAAAAGTGGGGTCGGGGGGGGGGGGGTGGGTGGGTGATGTTTTTATTTAATTAAAAGTGTGTTAACCATATGCATTTGCATCATGATCTGTGTTTGTGCACTTAACATGTCTCCTACTCTAGCCTACCCTCCAATTGCAACACTGCATCTCAGTCGTTAAGTTACTGAAAGTGGAACACTGCGTTGCAATTTTATGTGCAATCCACCTGCTGCCTGGAACGTCCATCACTGGAGCTGCTGTCAGTAGCCTATTGTGTATCAACAACACTTAACAGTTTATGCGATGTGTAATCATCAATCACTGTGTTTGTTCCCTTGACAACCGCTATGTCTTGAGCATCCAACTAGCTCGCTTGCTTGTGAGAGTGGCTACGTAGTACCTAGTGCACACCCCACACACACACACACACACACACACACACACACACACACACACACACACACACACACACAGACACACACGCACATTAGGAAGGCTACATTCATACTGCTCTGCCTCCATGTAGGCTATTTTAAATTACATGTTTAGGTTCAGTATGCTGCTTTTGAATTTCCTTTGGACCAACGGGCCCTAACTGCAGCCTGACCGGCCCAGAGAGGACAGAGGAGCATACGATGTGTGAGTGTGTGTGGGGCAGCCGTGGCACACTGGTTAGCACTCTGGACTTGTAACCGGAGGGTTGCCGGTTCGAGGCCCGACCAGTGGGCCGCGGCTGAAGTGCCCTTGAGCAAGGCACCTAACCCCTCACTGCTCCCCGAGCGCGCCGTTGAAGCAGGCAGCTCACTGCGCTGGGATTAGTGTGTGCTTCACCTCACTGTGTGTACACTGTGTGCGGAGTGTGTTTCACTAATTCACGGATTGGGATAAATGCAGAGACCAAATTTCCCTCACGGGATCAAAAAAGTATATATACTTATACTATACGACAGGAAAGGACAGAGGAGGAGAAGGAAAGGAGAAAAGAGGACAGAGGAGGAGAGGACAGGTCAGAGGTCAGGCCCATGGAAGCCGCCCACAGGGCCTCTGGTCCCCAAACAGTGAGAGTGAGAGTGGGACATACACCATGGGCCCCACAGAACCGCTCAGCTCTGCAGAAGAGATGAGCTGTGGCCCTCCGATAAGAGAGGAGAGGAGATGAGGTCTTAGTCCGGTGGACAGCCCATAGAGCCCATAGAGCCCCATTGTGGACCCGGAGATGTTGAGTACACCAAAGTTTTATGATGGAAATATATAGTATGGGTTCCCAGCATGTAGAAACTGCCGGATGCTAATTTGCATATGTTGGGCAATTTGTGTAATTGAGCTAATAGCATAATAGCCTATATTGATCATATTATAAGAGCTGCTTGGCCAAAATGGACAATGTTTTTAGGGGTTACTGGAGATTCTGAGTCCATATCTGACATTTTCAAGATTCAAAATCACTATTTAAACTTGGTTTGGTCACATTTTACTCTCATTAAGCTTTTTTTTGGAGGATAGGGCTGTAGTGATATACAGTAGGGCTGTAACGATACACCAACCTAACAATTCGATTCGTATCACGATTTTTGACCCACGGTTTGATACGAACCTCGATTTTTCTTTTTTTGGAGGGGGGGGGGGGGCTAGACATTTCAATAGCCTACCTTAGAATATAGAGGATTACAATGTAATATATCTGTATTATTTTATATCCTGATATAAAAAGAGAGAATACTGAATGTCTAATATTTATGACCGCACACTTTATGCAGATTAGCCTATAGCTTAGGCCTACTATTTCTATTACAACTCTACCACATTCAGCTGTCTGGTTGAAGCCTGGAAATATTGTAAACAAAGTAGCATAGTTGGCTAGCTTATCCTAGTCTACTGATTGGACTGTTCAGTTTCCTCATGTGTGTTTAAGGTAATACTGTTCTCCTTGGGACAAGCCTTTTGGGAAACATTGGTATTGAGATGATCATTCAGTTCTCCCAGAATCCCCAGCGCGATTCCCCAGTGTTGAGCACCGTAACTGGCACTGCACCTCCGATGCTCCACTCCGTCGTCTCGCCAGTCGGGGCAGCAGACTCCAGTTCCATCGCAGCCGGACCACGCTGCGCAATCAGGCTACAGCTACCGACGTTGGCGTCCCTCCTCTGCTGCCTTGTCGCAGAGCTGTCCTCCGCTGCTCCGGCCGCTCCACACCGCCATGATCACGCCAAGGCCTAGACCTTCTCTCTGGCTCGTGCCATCGGATTTCACACAACAAACTTTTTTCCCCCTTATTTTTCTAAAGAGCACCGGCGAACAGGCCGACTCGAACAGGCTCCGCCAACCGTCCGTCCTCAAGGCACCACCTCCTTGCCGCTCCACCTCTGCTCTGCTCCGCAGCCAGGGCCACCGCCAACTCCAGCCTAAAGCTGTCCGGCGGGGGCAGGGGCTCTAGGTCTGAAGGCCTCTGTAAGCTTTTCAGTACCCCTTACAAGGGTTCTCTTCGGATCCTTTTGCTTGGGCCTCCTCCTAGTGTTGAGCATGGACGGATTATGAACTTTCAGGCCCATGGGCCCAGATGTATTAAGGGCCCCCCATTAATTGTCGCATATGTGGAAGGGGGGTTTGGGGGTCCTTACTCAGAAATGTTTTAATTTGTTTGATGTGATTTCCTGTATTCTGGTGCATTTTGGGGATGGCCTATACTAAATTCAATCAGATTCATAGCCTACATCCTGATGTGTTGATATTGAGGCAATGATTTCATGCAAAGGCTTGGGCTTCAGGGTCCCCTGACCCCTTGGGCCTGGCCCGGTAGGCCCGTGCAGTAATTCATCCCTGGCGGTGAGATCTTGCTCCTCCATGGAAAACGTGCCCATCTACAGGTGCTGCTTTGGAAAGCAGCAGACCGTCCTGATCCACCGGCTGTGGATATAACCGCGTTTGGAGGGAGTTAGAAGACAGGTATAAAGAAAGGAGAGGAACTTGCCCACCCTCGATTCAAGTCCTGTTGCTCCTCCTGATTTGTTAGATGTTATCAGCTGTAACTGCAAAGCTGGGTTAAAACTGTGTATACATGTATCTGGAAAGTGCAGCTGAAGGCCTGGCCTGTACTAATTATTGTTTCTGCAAAGGCAGTGATGTTACATGTGGCAATATAGTCAGGGGGCCAATTCTGAAAAGGGCTTCCGTTAAGACTTTTGCGGACATGTTTTGGTACAAGCTGTCACCCTATTTTTTTAGGTAGAAGACACCCATAGGTAAGATATTAGGGTGGTTGTCAAGCTGAAATTTTTTTTGTGTGACTTGTACAAGCAATTTCAGGCCAATTTTTTGGTTTCCTGCTCAACACGACATGCCAGCAATAAATGTTGAATATCTCCACAACCACAAGGATCATATACATAAAAAAGTTATCAAATGAAAGCTAACACTCATGGGCTGTCTGCAGAAGTGTCAGAATTGACATTTATTGTACAGTGTAAGAGATAACAGAACTAGAACATGAAAAAAACAATCTCCGCCTAAAGAGAACCAGTTTTCAAAGTGAATATCAGCTTGGAAACATAACATAGTATCCCAAAACCTCTATCAATCAGTACCCCTATCTATGGGAATGAGTCAAGCCAAGTTTAAAGCTTGTAGGGAGAGACAGTGCAATACTGCACAAGTTATAATTCTTTAATGTCAAGGCGGAAATGTAGAACTGTAGATGGTGGTCTATGGTGCTATTTTACTTCATTAATGTACCAGGTTGTAACACAAATTATATTTAATTAACATATCACTATAGTTATTAATTCCATCCTAACATTACTGCTCTCTCACTTCTTTAGGGTTAGGGGTAAGTAACTAGTTAGTAGTAATAACTATATAATAGTCGTATGGCAAAGGTATGTTTTTCCCCATCCAAGCAGTGACTCTCAGGTAGGCAGCCAACAGAAGGCACCCAGGGACCTTGTCCATGTGCTCAGTCTGAGTCCTGGTCAGGGACACAAAAGAAGAGTTTACTGTTTTGATAATGAATACCTTCCCAATACAAAACATGCATACATGCATCCAAGGGCATAATATAAATCTACAAAACAGGAAAAACAATATCATGCCAAATAATCTGAAACAATATAGTTGCTAGCCTAGCAATCTAGACGCACCCTAGCGGCAGCAAATTACATTTGCTGCCAGGGCTAGAAGATGGATCTTGCTGTTGGTGAACAGCTTGACACGAGTTAAGCTTTTTTTTAAGTTGGCAAAAGTTTGAATAGCCAACTAGCTCCGCTGGTGGGAAAACGCATTGGGACGCGTTCTAGCGCTGTCCTATTGCGTGCAGAGGGAATTTGAAAGACAACCAATTATCCTGCCCCTCGGACTGAGCACTGTTAATGGTGAGTACCCAGACCCTACATTTTAATGTGGGTCTGGCTCGTCAGGCTATATAGTTGCATATAATGTGGCAAAACTCAATAATAATGATGTGAGTACCTGAGTATTCTTGCACCGAGCTGCACAGGCACATCCACATGCCCCACTACAAAATGTTCCACTTTTTTGACATTGCCTGGTACTGCACTGACTTCCACTTTCCTTGCATCCACATATCGTCAGCTCCAAGCACCTGGCCTGTACAGGTTCTTTGGTGAAAAGCTGGGGGACAAGCATTCCATCCTTCATGTACCAATCACAACTGGTTGGTAAAGGCAACTGTGGATGGGTCACTGGTGACTGTTTCCAAACCTTTGTTTAATAGTGGGCCCTCATTAGGTGCAGAGACAAGGCATCCTGAGTTGGTGGTAAAGTATCCAAATTGGCTTTCACTTTCCAAAACAGGGCACTGTGAACATCATGGATTGAAGTTCTGGTCGTTTTTGGATCATACAGTTTGTAGACAAACTGTTCTGTTGAGGTTTGGGGCAGCCGTGGCCTACTGGTTAGCACTTCGGACTTGTGACCGGAGGGTTGCCAGGTCGAACCCCGACCAGTAGACACGGCTGAAGTGACCTTGAGCAAGACACCCAACCCCTCACTGCTCCCCGAGCGCCACTGTTGATGCAGGCAGCTCACTGCGCCGGGATTAGTGTGTGTGGTTCACCTCACTGTGTGTTCACTGTGTGCTGAGTGTGTTTCACTAATTCACGGATTGGGATAAATGCAGAGACCAAATTTCCCACACGGGATCAAAAGTGTATATACTTATACTTATAGAATAGCTGGACTTGGTACTTCATCCTCACCAAAGTTGTGGAGAAGATGAAGGCACAACCTCATGATGCCACAACCAAAGGGTATGAGAGGCTCATCATTCAGTGCAATGACACAGATGTACTGTTGTTGCATCTTGTGTTTGCAACCTGCTGAGCCCAGAAATTTGGATGAAAGCAGGAACTGCCAAGAAACCACGCTACATTAAAGTGCGTGATATTAAAATGTCAAATGAGATTCTGGATGGTCTGTTGGCATTTCATGCCATCACTGGACGTGACACTACCAGTCAGTTCACTGGAATAGGAAAAAGGATGGCGTGGAAAGTGTTCCAGCAGTGCCCTCATCTTCTCCACAACTTTGCTGAGGATGAAGTACCAAGTCCAGCTATTCTATCCTCAGCAGAACAGTTTGTCTGCAAACTGTATGATCCAAAAACGACCAGCACTTCAATCCATGATGTTCGCTGTGCCCTGTTTTTGAAAGTGAAAGCCAATGTGGATACTTTACCACCAACTCAGTGGAAACAGTCACCAGTGACCCATCCACAGTTGCCCTAAACAACCAGTTGTGATTGGTACATGAAGGATGGAATGCTTGTCCCCCAGCTTTTCACCAAAGAACCTGTACAGGCCAGGTGCTTGGAGCTGACGATATGTGGATGCAAGGAAAGTGGAAGTCAGTGCAGTACCAGGCAATGTCAAAAAAGTGGAACATTTTGTAGTGGGGCATGTGGATGTGCCTGTGCAGCTCGGTGCAAGAATACTCAGGTACTCACATCATTATTATTGAGTTTTGCCACATTACATGCAACTACATCGTTTCAGATTATTTGGCATGATGTGGTTTTTCTTGTTTTGTAGATTAGATTTATATTATGCCCTTGGATGCAGGCATGTTTTGTATCGGGAATGTATTCATTCTCCAAACGGAAAACTCTTCTTTTGTGTCCCTGACTAGGACTCAGATTGAGCACATGGACATGGTCCCTGGGTGCCTTCTGTTGGCTGCCTTCCTGAGTGTCACTGCTTGGAAGGGGAAAAACATACCTTTGCCATACAACTATTAGTTATTACATTACATTACATTTGGCTGACACATTTTTAACCAAAGCAACTAACAACATGGTTAACAGTTTAAGCTTTATAAAGCAATTCTCTCAACACTTATAGGACCATTTTAAAAAGCTCTAGTACAATAAGAATAAGTGCATCAGTGAGTGCTGTTTTTTAAACAATCGAGAGTCAGTTCTAGTCAGGTAAGTGCTAGGATCAGCAAGACTAGTTATTACTACTAACTAGTTACTAACCCCTTACCCTAAAGAAGTGAGAAAGCAGTTATGTTAGGATGGAATTAATAACTATTGTGATATGTCAATTAAATATAATTTGTGTTACAACCTGGTACATTAATGAAGTCAAATAGCACCATAGACTACCATCTACAGTTCTACATTGCTGCCTTGACATTGAAGAATTACAACTTGTGCAGCATTGCACTGTCTCTCCCTACAAGTTTTAGACTTGGCTTGACTCATTTCCATAGATAGGGTACTGATTGATAGAGGTTATGGGATACTATGTCATGTTTCCAAGCTGATATTCACTTTGAAAACTGGTTCTCTTTAGGTGAAGATTGTTTTTTTCATGTTCTAGTTCTGTTCTCTTACACTGTACAATACATGTTCATTCTGACACTTCTGCAGACAGCCCATGAGTGTTTGCTTTCATGTGATACCATTTCTATGTATATGGTCCTTGTTTGTGGTTGTGGAGATATTCAACATTTAGTGTTGGTATGTCATGTTGAGCAGGAAACCAACAAATTGGCCTGAAATTGCTTAAAGTCATACACAAAAAAAAAATCAGCTTGACAACCACCCTAATGATCATGCTTGCACATAAATTGGATTATATTGCACATTTGCCCAAAATTACAGTAGGTAACATGGAAGAAAATGAAAGAACTTTGGAGGGGGGAAATCTGCTTTTACCACTTATAAGAATATGGTGTTAAAATGGACAAAAAAACATTTTCTAAGTTGACAACCTGGCTAGAACACATGTTAAGGGGTTAAATATTAATACTGGATAGGTTGTATGCTTGTACCAAAAAGTGTCCGACAGAGTTTTAATATCAGTTTTGGCCCCCTGACTAATATATTTACACATCAAAAACAGCAGAAGGACAGGGATGAAGAGTCTGGAGAAGATGGCGACAGGACAACGGATGAGGACAGTGAGGAGTAGTAGAGGCTACTGTAGTTCTTCCCTTTGTTACTCAATTGTGAGTCACAGCAGAGGGCCAGTGAATAGCTATTTCCAAAATGATTGTGGGATTCAGAAATAACTTGAGAATCCAAATTATTCCTAAACACTGAACATTTTTATCCTCCAAAAATCCGTCTAAATCGCCCCCAAAAACTCAGCAAAATCAGCTTAACGAGAGTAAAAACGTGACCAAACCAAGTTTAAATAGTGATTTTGAATCTTGAAAATTTCAGATATGGACTCAGCATCTCCAGTAACCCCTAAAAGCATACTAACATGGTCCATGTTGGCCAAGCAGCTCTTATAATATGATCAATATAGGTGATTATGCTAATTTTGTGCTAATTAGCTAAATTACACAAATTGCCCAACATATGCAAATTAGCATCCGGCAGTTTCTGCATGCTGGGAACCCATACTATATATTTCTATCATAAAACTTTGGTGTACTCAACATTTCCGGGTCCACCTTTCTGTCCACTGGACTATCTGGCCCTCCAATAAGAGAAGAGAAGAGATGAGCTGTGGCCCTCCGATAAGAGAAGACATGTGTCGTGGCCTTTATTGAAATATATCCTTTAGTTTATATATATTTTATGTAGTATCTTTATTCTGTGTAATATCATTGTTTTGTGAAACTGAATTCTGTAGTATGTTCAGTGTGGGAAAGGAAGACTGGTTTAAGGGAAGAGCAGGCCTAGCAGAAAAGGTCATAAATAAGGTTTGGTGCCAGGAAATGTATACAAAACCTAAAGAATGTATGAATGACAGGATGAGAGGGCAAAGGTGGAGTACCATATATTACTTGGTCAGTTATCTGTAAACATAGAGGGTGCTGTCTGGGATGACTTGAAGGGGTATAAAGGCTGGACAACAGCCAGAGGATGTTAGCCTATCTTACTTTGCTTTCACTTACTTGCTTTCTTCACTAATGCTCCGGAGTGCATTAAAGCCATCATCTGCAGTATACATCCATGGTGTGCGGACTTCTTTTGAGTTTGTATTATTTAATGTGGATTTGACACCACACATGCTGGGGAATGCTCCGCACACACACACACACACACACACACACACACACACACACACACACACACACTCACACACACACATACATATACGCACACATACTCTCACGAATACACTCACACACACACACACGCTCACACATGCACATGCATACAAACACACCACACTACGAATGAATGAATGTTGTGGCCTCCTGTGAACTGGTTGCTTGAAGACATCAAACCCACTCACTGATTCAAACAGAGCGCTGTGTTTGAGAGGGCCATCGATAACAACAGCTATAGAGTCTTATTCTTATAGTACTCAAGAACCAAACATGTTATAGAGTTTTATTCTTATGGTACTCAAGAACCAAACATGTTATAAAGTCTTATTCTTATGGTACCAAGAACCAAACATGTTATAGAGTCTTATTCTTACAGTATGGTATTCAAGAACCAAACATGTTATAGAGTCTTATTCTTACAGTATGGTATTCAAGAACCAAACATGTTATAGAGTCTTATTCTTACAGTATGGTACTCAAGAACCAAACATGTTTCAAAACAACACAGAGGCAGCAGGAGCATGACAGAGGTGACCAGTGAAGAACAGCTCCTTGTACACAATACTGCTGTTTTATTTGGGCTCTTGCAGCCTCTGGTCCTGTTCTGGCCCCGATGTGGCCCAGGTCTGGTTCCGGTGTGGCCCAGGTCTGGTTCCGGTGTGGCCCAGGTCTGGCTGTGTGGCCCAGGTCTGGTTCCTGTGTGGCCCAGGTCTGGCTCTGGTGTTGCCCAGGTCTGGCTCTGGTGTGGCCCAGGTCTGGCTCTGATCTGCTACTGCTGTTTTATCTGAGCTCTTGACAGGAGACACATCCAGCTCATGGTAAAGCTGCTTCATTCTGGCCTCTTGACAGAAGACAATGTTTGCAAAGACTGGAGCTCTCCTGGGCTATGATAATGTGACGGTGTGTGATTTATCATGTATCCCCTCTGCTGCATGCATACACTCACATGTATTACTTAGAGAAATCCTTTCATCACAGGGGGAATCACAGCTCACATGGATCTGCATGGCGGCCATATTGCCACTGTTGAGAATGGTGAGGATAGCCATTCATCAGAGTACATGCAGATGCATCTACTGTATGTAGCTATACACAGTCAGATGGACCTGTGATGCCTGCTATTTTATGTATGTATGTTTGTGTTTGTGTTTACGTCTCTGTATGTATGCATCTGTCTCATCTGTTTGGCATGTTTTACATTCTTACCTGTTTATCAGATGGAACCCATTATCATGGACTGTGATGCCTCTGTTTGTGTTTGTGTTAATTTATGTATGTATGCATCTGTGAGTCATCTGCTTGGCTTGTTTTGTATATATTTTTGATCTGTTTATCTATTTAACATCTTTTAGCAACTTTGAAAGCCTTGATTAAGTCCTATTTCATTGCAAGTTGTTGTTGTTGTTGTTGTTGTTATAAAGTGTTATGAATAGCTTGGGAGATATATGCTATACAAATGCAATCCACTTACCATTTACCTGTTTTCTTTCACAGCTTTGTCCAACAGCTTGTGTAATTTTGTTTACGTAAGATATGTTGTCTAATGAGATAGGTTGATATGTAAGACACGTTGTCTAATGACACATGTTGTTGATATGTAAGATATGTTGTCTAATGACACATGTTGTTGATATGTAAGATATGTTGTCTAATGACACATGTTGTTGATATGTAAGACACGTTGTCTAATGACACATGTTGTTGATATGTAAGATATGTTGTCTAATGACACATGTTGTTGATATGTAAGATATGTTGTCTAATGACACATGTTGTTGATATGTATGACATGTTGTCTAATGAGACTTTGCTTCTCTTGTTTGAGTATATCAAAGCAAACTGCTTATCAGGAGCTTGATGTTTCACTGGACACATCAGGTTCTATGGTTCTCTTTTGGATTGCACGTTTAACTGGACACATCCGGTTCTATGGTTCTCTTTTGGATTGCACGTTTCACTGGACACATCAGGTTCTATGGTTCTCTTTTTGATTGCACGTTTCACTGGACACATCCGGTTCTATGGTTCTCTTTTGGATTGCATGGTTCTCTTTTTGATTGCATGTTTCACTGGACACATCCGGTTCTATGGTTCTCTTTTGGATTGCTTCCAATTAACAAAGCCTCCTCGTATGGCAACCTTCTCCAAGACCAAGGACACACTTCCACAAGTAATGACAATATATTCATATTCATGAAAGTTAATCAGAAATCCTGACAATATGTCGGCCACAGATATGGTGTGTGTGTTTGTGTGTGTGTGTGTGTGTGTGTAGGGCAGGTGTGAGATTTACATCGGGGACATATTTTAAAATGAGTCATTTCCCCAGGGGAGAGAGCATCCTGAGAATAAAGACTCCTCAGAATTAATCATTGGTAAGTAAAACTGCTCTCAATCATCCTGGAGGGACAAAAAAGTAGAGGAGGGACGCAAACACACACACACACACACACACACACACACACACACATTGACTCACCCACACCTACACACACACACACACAAACAAACACACACACGCACACACACACACATATGCACACACACACACACATACACAAACACATACACACACACACGTACACAAACACACACACAGACACACACACACACACACACACACACAAACACACACACACACACAAACACACAAACACACACGAGTTGATGAACCACTGAAATGATTTTGGAAACTATTATTTTAAGGTACAAAAAACTCTTTGGTGTTGCTTTAACACATACGCACACACACACACACATTAACATACATAATCCAACCATAACACACACACACACACATTATCACACATAATCCAACCATAACACACACACACACACACACATTAGCACATAATCAAACTGTAACACACACACAGACAGGCTGTGCTTTGTAGTGGAGCAGCTGGCTGAATCTCTGGTTTTCCACTCACTGCTACCAGGCACCTGACGGCCTCACTGCTACCAGGCACCTGACGGCCTCACGGCAGACCAGCATGTCCGTCCGTCTGCGCGAGGCGACGCGTGAAACCCATCTGTGAGTCGCCCGCTCCCTCACCCTCCCGAGGGCGCTAAGCTAAGCTAGCATGACAGAGGCCGTATTAAAGACGTGCTCGAGCGACGACCACTACACACTACACTGGCCACTACACCACACTGCTCCGTTCAGCTGATTAATGGGCTCGTTCGGCCATGATGACTGCCTTAAGACAGGACGGCCATAAATTAATCCTCCACTTGCTAAAGAAAAGAAAACAAAAACAGCCTCAGCAGAACAATAGTGTTCGTCAGCATCACTCTTTCTTCAGGCTCCTGGTGAGGCATTTGGGAGTTCATTTAAATGGCTCTATTAGAATGAATGCAGTCTTTAGTCAATTTGGATTTGAAATGAAAACTGACAACAGTACAGTGATACATCAGTATAGTTGCAACAATAGCACATTGTTATAAAGGTCCTTCTTCTGAACCCATATCTCTGACATAGTTGTCGTGGTGATGTTTTTTTTTTTTTTACATCAGGCCTCTGTGACACGTGAAACAGGATATTGAGAGCTGTTGGCCAGAGCTTCAGCTGAGTCCATGCCCCAAAGGCACTGTGTCTGTCTCATGGAAGTTGCCGGCTGGCTATGGTCGGCCCTCTTCATTAAGACTGTGTTGATTTAATGTCACGAGTAATCCTCCGCAGCTGCACAGCAGACGGACACTGAGTGGACTGGTGTTGGACATGGAGGACGGCGAGCGCATCTGCTGACCAGCACGGCAATCGGTCACACACCAACAAGACAGAAAGCAAACACACACAAGGCCAACGAGTCAATGAGTTAATTGTCTAGAACTAAAGCAGAACATTCTAGAATATCAGTCACTCAAAAGAGTTGAAGAGAACGGGAGATGAGAATGTAATTTCTAAGGGGTTGTCACAGGTTTGTCAATCTCACTCTTTTCAGAGTCTTTTCAGCTGAACAAAGAAAATAACTGAAGTAATTATATTGAAAAAAGGATATATGGAAAAAAGGAGGAAATACTTAGGGTTGCCACTCTCCTTGACACAAAAAGGGTTGAAGGCAAAGGATACTGTTAAAAATCTTGGTGTATTACAGTAATTGACAGTGATCTAAATTTCAACCGCCACATGAAAGCGATGACTAAATCAGCTTTTTACCACCTCAAAAATATTGCCAAACTCAGAGGACTTAGAAAACTTCACTAAACATGGTGAAGCAGTGCTGGTCTTACTTACTTTGCCTTTGTAGAATCAAATGAATGAGTCTCCAATGTAGACTAATCTATCAAAAGTGAACAGCAAGAGCAGACGGATTTATGAGAACCGTTTAGACAACCGTTTTCAGCTGCTAGCGACGTGCCTGTTCTTGACCATCACTGGTCACTGTTATTTGGTGGTCTAAACTATCACCAGCTTTCCATTTGTCTGTTTATAGTCATGGAGTACTAAAACTAACACTCTACTCCTGAATTCATGAAAGCAGAGCCTAACCCTGTATATTTAGCCTTGAATAGTTGTTGTAACCACATTAGTGGTGGTTACTAGTGAGGTCCCCCCTTCCATGTGACACGTTTGATAGAGATAGATAGATACTTTATTGATCCCCAGGAGTGAGTGTCTTTTCTTTTGAGTGTCAAGAAAAGCACTATATAAATGTAATGTGTTGTTGCTGTTGTTGTTGTTGTTGTTGTTGTTGTTGTTGTTGTTGTTGTTGTTGTTGTTGTTGTTGTCTGGTCCCCCATCCACTCGTTCAAACAGTCTGCTTTCAACATGGCAGTGGCAGCCTTTCAGTAACACAGTTATAAGCAGGCCAGTCATGTTGTATGGTGGCTCGCGTTAGCCTGAGTGCTATTTGACTCCAATGGGTTGCACTTTCCCAATCACACTCTGCCCCCTAATGGTGGAGACTAAGCTTCTCACTGAGCCCACGTCTGGACTACATCCCTGCAGATTAGTATGAGGCCCGGGACCATAGAGGTCTCAAATCTCTCTCTCTCTCTCTCTCTCTCTCTCTCTCTCTCACACACACACACATGCACACACACACACACACACACACACACACACACACACACACACACACACACACACACACACACACACACACACACACACACACACACACACACACACACGAAGCCATGAGGCCTAGTTATGCATCCATTTAGGGTTATCCAAACTGCCAAACTGTGTATTAGCAACCACATAGATCTAACATACATCTGGATGAGGAGTAACAGAGAGAAAAGAAGAGAAGAAGTCTGGAGGTGGAATCGTTTGAGCTCAGGGGTTCTAGAAGTCTGGAGGTGGAATCGTTTGAGCTCAGGGGTTCTAGAAGTCTGGAGGTGGAATCGTTTGAGCTCAGGGGTTCTAGAAGTCTGGAGGTGGAATCGTTTGAGCTCAGGGGTTCTAGAAGTCTGGAGGTGGAATCATTTGAGCTCAGGGGTTCTAGAAGTCTGGAGGAGGGATTGTTTGAGCTCAGGGGTTCTAGAAGTCTGGAGGTGGAATCGTTTGAGCTCAGGGGTTCTAGAAGTCTGGAGGTGGAATCGTTTGAGCTCAGGGGTTCTAGAAGTCTGGAGGAGGGATTGTTTGAGCTCAGGGGATCTAGAGAATCTAGAAGAGTCTTTTGCCTCATACGAGTTGCATGGGCACACATGGGAACACACAGAGGTGCATGGGCACACATGGGAACACACAGAGGTGCATGGGCACACATGGGAACACACAGGGGAACACACAGAGTTGCATGGGCACGCATGGGAACACACAGAGGTGCATGGGCACGCATGGGAACAGACAGGAGTTGCATGGGCACACATGGGAACACACAGAGGTGCATGGGCACGCAGGGGAACACACAGGGGAACACACAGAGGTGCATGGGCACGCATGGGAACACACAGAGGTGCATGGGCACGCATGGGAACAGACAGGAGTTGCATGGGCACACATGGGAACACACAGAGTTGCATGGGCACACATGGGAACACACAGAAGCCATATGAAATGTAAAGACCTTTCTATGACCTCTCTGCTAGATAGTCAAAGTTGAATTGCCATCCTCAAAGAATCCATTAAATAACCCCCGCAATGGAGATAGATATCTTCCCTCTCCCTCCCTCCCTCCCTTTCTCTCTCCTTCTCTCTCTCTCTTTCTAGCACTCTCTCTAGATATCTATGTGTGGGCTTTTTTTGTTTCAACTCAAAGGAGTTGGATAATGAACACAAGGCAGTTCAAGAGGCAATCTCTTGTTCAGTGTGTCGTCGCCGTGGTACTCTCTCTCTCTCTGTCTCTCTCTCTCTCTCTCTCTCCCTCTCCATTTCTCTCTGTCTTTGTCAGCTCACCTGACCGTCCCCAGGTGAGAGGGCTCTTTCAGTGGCGTCCAGTGAGGTGGCTCCAAGTGTCGGGTGACCGCAGGCGATACACTCACTCTCTCTAACGTCCCTCTGCGGGCCTCTGAACGTGTTCTCTGGCCAGGATGGCTCTCTCAGTACCCGTCCCCCCGAGGCTCCGTGGACGCGAGTCCCGACTCATGACCTTGGCGTGGCCACATCCATTACCCAGACAGATCTGGCAGATTGGATTTCAAAATAAGAGCCATTACTCAAATCACAGCAAAGCCACGGGCCACGTCCTGTCGGAACACGACAGGGATGAACAAATGATCACTCACAACAGCGCAGGCCTGCTGGCAGATAAAGCCAGATCAGAGCCAGATATACACTCAGATGAGGACCAGATAAGGCCCGATCAATAATAATAATAATAATAATAATAATAATAATAATAATAGTAAGCTTTATTTGTATTTTTGCACCTTTCATAACAGAATGCAGCTCCAAGTGCTTTTCATTTGGAACATTTAACACAATAATAAGGGAAAAATAATAATAACAATAATACATGTTGAGGCTAACACAGCAAGTTGTTGTGGTAGTATATATATATATATATATATATATATATATATAGGCTTTGCTAACAAATGTGATGTGGACTCTAATCGGTTAGCATATTCTTAGTATTTGTTGTGATTTTATGAATTTATATACAGACGTTTAAAGTACACAACGACCGGAAGACTGGCAGATCAGAGCCACATCAGAGCCTCATCAGAGCCACATCAGAGCCAGATCAGAGCCACATCGGAGCCTCATCAGAGCCAGATCGGAGCCAGATCAGAGCCACATCAGAGCCAGATCAGAGCCACATCAGAGCCAGATCAGAGCCACATCAGAGCCTTATCAGAGCCAGATCAGAGCCACATCAGAGTCAGACCTGGATTCAGTCCATATTGGGCTACTATATCAATGACCCATGTAAAGAGAATAAGAATCACAAATCATGTGACCACACCGACCACTAATATTGGCATCACCGCCGATAATGAAGGATGGTGAATCAAACACCATTATTGTAGCGGTGTGGTGGTGGTGTGGGATCATGTGGTGTGGTGGTACTGTATGCTGTGGATGTGGAGGTGGGGTGGTGGTGGGTGGCGGTGGAGGTGGTGGTGTGGTGGAGGTGATGTGGTGGAGGTGATGTGGTGGTGGATGATGGAGGTGTTGGTGGGGGGTGGTGGTGGCAGCGGTGGTGGTGGGGTGGTGTGGGGTAGGGTGGGGTGGGGTGGTGTGGTGTGGGGTGTGGGGTGGGATGGGGTGGGGTGGGGTGGTTTGTGGGGTGGTGTGGTGTGGGGTGGGGTGGGGTATGGTATGAGGGTGGTGGTGGCAGCGGTGGTGGTGGGGTGGTGTGGGGTAGGGTGGGGTGGGGTGGTGTGGTGTGGGGTGTGGGGTGGGATGGGGTGGGGTGGGGTGGTTTGTGGGGTGGTGTGGTGTGGGGTGGGGTGGGGTATGGTATGAGGGTGGTGGTGGCAGCGGTGGTGTGGTGGTGGTGTGGGGTGGTGTGGTGGCGGTGGTGGCGGCTGTAGCTGAAGGGGCTGCTGGCGCGGTGGCGTGCTGCAGGTGATGACAGCTTCCTCTGCTTCCTGTGTTGTTGGCCAGCGGGTCCTCTCTGCCTGACAGAAGCTTCAACACCCACCCTGCAGTCCCAGCCTTCTGAGGAGATGCTCTGAAGGTCACACACACACACACACACACACACACACACACTGATCCTCATCACACACACACACACTCACACACTCTTTCTTTCTCTCTCTCTCTCTCTCTCACACACAAACACACACACACACACTGATCCTCATCACACACACACACACACTCACACACTCTTTCTTTCTCTCTCTCTCTCTCTCTCTCTCTCATACACACACACACACACACACACACACACACTGATCCTCATACACACACACTCACAGGTACATACATAATCAACACACACACAAACACACGCATACACACACACACACTCTCTCTCTTTCTCTCTCTCTCTCTCTCATACACACACACACACACTCAGCGTTTCCGTCTGTGAGAGTCTGAAGTACCTCCGCAGCAGTAGCAGCAGGGAGGCAGGGTGGTCAAGTCTTAACCCAGAGCTGAAGTGTGTTTGTCGAGCTGAAGTGAGCCTTAAAAAATGTTTGTCTTAGAAGAGAAGGCGTGTGTGTGTGTGTGTGTGTGTGTGTGTGTGTGTGTGTGTGTGTGTGTGTGTGTGTGTGTGTGTGTGTAGCGGAGGAGAGTGTGGAGAGTGTGTAGCAGAGGAGGGGGATGGCACTCTTGGGGAAATAAAAAGAGACAGGTGCTTTGATTTACGAGTGTGTGTCTGTGAGTGTGTGTGAAGAGGAGAGAGCCCTCTCTGTTTTATCCCTCTCCTCTAATGTGTGACTCTACACATAAGCACAGGCTTTCATCTTTCAGCACAAATGAATTCACAGAATGTGAATGATCTTATTTCAGTTCAAATACATTCACATGACAGTGAAAGGACTGATTTCAGAATCTAGGGAACATTCAGTAGTGAGATTAATTTGGCAGGTAACCACAGATAGAGTTGCACATTACAAAGTACTTATTATACACAATGCTAGTAGAGCACTCCATTGACTTGAATGGGTTTTCACAACGTTCTGCGGTCAAATATATTCATTTATCATCATCAGAGAAGAAATACTCTTTTCTGATTGGCTGGTGGGGTGGCTATTAATTCTGAATAACAGGACACCGTTCCATATCAATTCTTATGAATGGTAACTATAACAACCATAGTAGGACTACGGTTGCAGGTTTCGCAACAATGGAATCAACTGTAAACGAGCTAACTGTCCATGCTATCGCTGTTATAGGGCCAATGGAAGTTGTACAACAAGCTGAACTTGAGCTTCTTTTTAAACGAAACCGCGTGTTTCCTTTGCTTTACAGTGGCAACCGGGTGATAAGCGGGATAACGGCCTTCGAGGTGTGTCCTGTTATACGGAATTAATGGACTCGGGTGTGTCCTCCGCTGTGCGTCGGGGAGTTTTTTGCCCCTCGCCCTCGTCCATTAATTCCGTATAACAGGACACCTCGGCGGCCGTTATCCCTTACGTAATTACCGCTGAAACATATGATGACCGCTGTCAATGGCAATGGGTTTTGTGTTTCTTTCGTTCCTCCGCTGGCGCATCGGGGTCTGGTTCTTATTTTCCCGATAATGACCGGTGTTCCATACATTATCCCTACATAACAAAACTAAGTTTACTAAATATTAGTAACAATAGGTAGCAACCGTTAAATTAAATAGCTATAACAATAGGTAGCAACCATTAAATTAAATAGCTGTAACAATAGGTAGCAACCGTTATATATACCGCTATAACAATAGGTAATGGACTTGTGAAATAGTTGTAGCAGTAGGTAGTGTAGGTTCATTAGTGGACTCATTAAATAATCATAACCGTAGGTGGCAGACTCATTAAATAGTTGTAACAGCTGTAGTGAAGCGGGTGTGTACAGACACTAGGTGAGGTACTTCTCTGTGTGATTTGAAGTCTGCAGATTTGCATATAACAGTATACAAGGTGTTGTTGTGACTAAGGATGACTATACGTATAATGAGAGCCTCAGATGTGGTGTCGTGTGTCATGTTCAACACATGTAGTGATTTTAAAGTCAACACCATAAAAACGTAAAGGGACAGTGACAACACACACACACGTTGCCACGCCGGAGGCAACAGGGACAAAGAGATTTTCGACGGCTTCATAATTGCCTGACAACGAGCTGGATCCGGTGTGCTGCCATCACTGAATGTGTTGACTCTTAAAGTGCCAGTGCGCATTAATGAAAACCCCGCTGTGAGCAACTTTAGGATTTGCTCTACCCTGTGCTGATTGTGTGTGTGTGTGTGTGTGTGTGTGTGTGTGTGTGTGTATGTGTGTGAGAGAGAGAGATTTGCCTCCTGCTTTGACATGCTGATGTGCCAAAGCTTCCCCTCCGAGTTTGAGTTTGACACGCCAAAGGCCGTATTCACCCCCCCCAACACACACACACACACACACCACACACACACACACACACACACACACACACACACACACACACACACACACACACACACACACACACACACATTGCCTCCAACAATAACTTTCAGCTAAATGTGACATAATCTGGGCTAATCCGGCCGCTCCATCTCGCCGTATCAAATGGTGGTGGGGGCCCAGCGGGAGAAAACAAATGACAAGATGCACGGCGGCCTCCTCACGCCGATCTGCACTCTATTAGCATGGCGCACACACACACACACACACACACACACACACACATGCCGATCTGCACTCTATTAGCATGGCGCACACACACACACACACACACACACACACACACACATGCCGATCTGCACTCTATTAACATGGCGCACACACACACACACACACACACACACACATGCCGATCTGCACTCTATTAACATGGCGCTGATAGCAGCCCAGCACGTCCCCCTACAGCCTGCCTGCCACGGGATGGGCTCTTAGTCTCTGGGTCATGGTAGAGTGGCTCAGACACACACACACGAACACACACACACACACACACAGACACACACACACACACATGTGCTCACACACACACACACACATGCATATGCACACAAACACACACACAGACACATACACACATACACACACACACACACGCACACACATGCATATGCACACAAACACACACACACACACACACACGCACACACACACACACACACACACACACACACACAGTTTAGTCGTTCTCGTTCTAGTCGTGCAAGGCCTCATGGTAATCCATCCCACAGCATTTTGTGACTGTAAGTCGCTGCTCTTTCTGTGCCTGCTGCGAGGACATTAAATAATAAATATGACCACAGATGAAGTCCAAGTGAGGAAATATTGAGAGTGTTTGGCCTGGGCACTGCTCTATATTGATGGAGTAAGCACACAGCATGTCGACACACACACGCACAGACACACACACATGCACTCATACACACACACACACACAGACACACACACACACAGACACACACACACAAACTCACACACACATATAGGCACTGCTCTATATTGATGGAGTAAGCACACCGCATGTCAGCACAACTGCATTTCAGTGTGATGAATAGCTAAGAGATTATGTACATACTAAATAGCATAACATTTATGCATGACTCAACAAAATAAATCCATAATTGAATAAATAAATATGAAAAAACAACCAACAAGTTATTATGACCGCCGCGCAGCGAAGCGGCGGTCATATAGGTTTAGTCAGAATTTTTTTTTTTTTCTTTTTCGCATGCCCAAATTTCCGTCAATGATTCCCGGGACACTGAAAGACCGGGGTACACGAAACTTGGTGGGCATGTAACCCCACATGGATAGCATGGAACCATCGTTTTTCGTTTCGATCTGTAGCCCCCCCGCTGGACTGGACCCCCCGAAAGGAGGGTAGGGCAGACACAGTTTTCTGTGAATATCTCAAGAACCGTAGGGTTTAGGAGGACCATTTTTTTTATATGTTGATCTTAAGGGGCCATGTCAACCCATTCCATAAACACTTATTTCATGTATAGCGCCACCTAGTTAAACACAAAAAAGTAAAAATGAGGTGTTGTAATCGCAGGTATCTGTGACCTAACATAGTCAAAACTGCACGAAATTGGAAGTGTAGGATCATTATGACACCCTCTGTATGCACGCCAAGTTTCGTGGAATTCCGTTCATGGGGGGCCACACAATAAATTAATTTATGTTACTATACACCAACTGGCCTGTAGGTGGCCGGAGACAGTTTTCTGTGAATATCTCGAGAACCTCCTAGGGCCTAGGAGGTCCACCTTTTTTATGTATGTTGGTCTTAAGGGGGCATGTCAACCCATCCCATTACCACTTATTTCATGTATAGCGCCACCTAGTTAAAAATTAAAAAGCAAAAAATTAGGTGTTTTCATCACAATATCTCTGGCTGACAAGGTCAAAACTGCACGAAATTAAAAGTGTAGGATCATTATGACACCCTCCGTATGCATGCCAAGTTTTGTGTACTTTCGTTCATGGGGGGCCTTACAATAAAATAATGTATGTGTACATTTAGTGACGTACACCAACAAGGATTCCCGGGACACTGAAAGACTGGGGTACACAAAACTTGGTGGGCATGTAACCCCACATGGATAGCATGGAACCGTCGTTTTTCGTTTTGATCTGTAGCCCCCCCGCTGGACTGGACCCCCCGAAAGGAGGATAGGGCAGACACAGTTCTCTGTGAATATCTTGAGATATTGTAGGGACTAAGATGACCATTTTTTCCGTATGTTTGCCTCCAGGGGTCATGTTAACCCATTTCATGTGCACACATGTGCACAAACAGATATACACACACACATACATTCACAGTAATCATACGTATGACACATACTCACACAGTAGACATATGTACGCTTGCATGCACAGGCACATACGCAGGCACACACACAAGCACGCACACACACACACACACACACACACACACACACACACACACACACACACACACACACCCACACACATAACATAAACATGTACATGCACACATGCACACAATTCCAGAATTTCTCAGAATTATGAACAGGCAAGATGGAGGTGGGGTTGTATAAAATGAATTTTACATGTGAAATCTATGAACTAATCATGTTTTGGTACTTGTTGTCTAGCAGATATCAGTGAGAATTGAGTGTGGATAATGCAATTTAGTGAGACAGTTAGAAGGCCTTTCAGCGTGATTTTCAGCGGCGGTCATATTTTGTACCGCTCTGCGGTACATCTAGTTTTTATATTTCATTCCATCCATGAAAGATTTGAATGAAAACATGAAACTTGTACACTTTGAGTCAAATCTTTGAGACATTTGTAGTCTTAAACGTATTCCAACTAAAATTAAAAACTTATTGTGTGCTTTCAAACAGTGCTCTCAACAGCACAGTGTACTTTGCATTGTAATTACACAGTAACAAGTTGTTTATAAATATATAATTAAACAAACAAACAAACAAACACATAAATAAATACGTGTCTCCCACTCGCTCCCAAGCATCAATTACTCGGATGTTTACATCTCTAAACAGCGTATTAATCAAACAGCACACTGAGCTGGACACCTCTGACCAGGGCGCCCATAAAGCATTGCTGCGTGTCGGCCCTTTGCTCGGCTAATGGGCAGTGCCACCTGCGTTGTGCCTGTCTACTGACAGCGAGTGTGATGATGGACACCGTGAAAGACACCTCTCAGTGTTTACACTTCAGCCTGTCAGGTGCGGACGTTAATAAACACTAGGAAGAGCCTCTCAATCTTGTGTGTGTGTGTGTGTGTGTGTGTGTGTGTGTGTGTTCAGTCATTAATAAATGAGAAAGGGGAGCCTCTCAATCTCACACGCTGACAGTTGGAGGAGTTAGCTGAGAGACGGAAGTGGTGACTGGGGACATGCCCCGATCCCATCTGAGTGTGTGTGTGTGTGTGTGTGTGTGTGTGTGTGTGTGTGTGTGTGTGTGGAGGAGTTATCTCAGAGACGGAGGTGGTGACTGGGGACATGCCCCGATCCCATCTGAGTGTGTGTGTGTTAGTGTGTGTGTGTGTGTGTGTGTGTGTGGAGGAGTTATCTCAGAGACGGAGGTGGTGACTGGGGACATGCCCCGATCCCATCTGAGTGTGTGTGTGTTAGTGTGTGTGTGTGTGTGTGTGTGTGTGTGTGTGTGTGTGTGTGTGTTAGTGTGTGTGTGTTAGTGTGTGTGTGTGTGTGTGTGTGTGTGTGTGTGGAGGAGTTATCTCAGAGATGGAGGTGGTGACTGGGGACATGCCCCGATCCCATCTGACCCAAACCACAGTGGCATCCGCCCTGCCCAAGGGGACAGGCATCCATAGAGGGTGTGGCCACACCAATGCCCGCTCAGTCATAAATACACTCGTCACTGGTGGTCCAGCGCCACTTGCACAAGGTGTCAGATGTTTTTTCTCTCTTACAGAACAGCGCTACAGTAGGTGGTGTGGCATGGTCAGATGTTTTTTCTCTCTTACAGAACAGCGCTACAGTAGGTGGTGTGGCATGGTCAGATGTTTTTTCTCTCTTACAGAACAGCGCTAGGTGGTGTGGCATGGTCAGATGTTTTTTCTCTCTTGGAGAACAGCGCTAGGTGGTGTGGCATGGTCCAGGGTTTGGCTGTCACTGTGTCGGCTGGTTGGATTGATTGAATGTGCCTCCTGAGGGGGATGTCAGCACTCCACTGCCGCGGGTTCATTTTCACTTCAAAGGCCTCCTTCCTTCTCTGTTAGCCAGGCGCACGCGGAGTCTGTAGCAGCAGTGAATGAATATTCACAAAAGTCGTTCAGTAATAAAAGCCCCAACAACAAGCTGTAACAATGCCTTTGTCTCTGGGCACACACTGAAATGGAAGTCATTTCCCAGTCAGTGTGAGCAGTGAACAGTGCAGTCCGATGAGCTTCGCTCCTGAGATCAGAGCACTTTTATGGTTCACAAGCCGAGCTATTTGAATATCATCATTTTCAGTTCACTGGCTACGAGGCAGATTAGCTCCCTGGCTAAACGTTACACTTTACCGTCGGCTGCCTTTTATAATGTGGTTTAAAGCAGCCTGCTTAAATACACAATTAGCCTGTATTTGTGACACCATGTGCAATTAATTTGTTTCGCATCAGACAGTTCACGCCAGTGTCGTCAGGTCTAATTAACATTCTGACGAGGCCTTAACTCTTTGCTCCGGAGCTAAATTATTTCTGTGGAGTCAAGCTGGGTCCTGCACGTGAGGTTAGCTGGAGAGAAGATAGGGACAAATCCGTGCCATTGCACAATGTGGGGAACTTATACGAATCTACATAGTATTTTATAAAATAGAATTATAATCATGACTATATAAACATAATACAGTGCATTATACGTGCTGTATCTTTATGTTAATTCCAGCACTTTAAATATTAAATTTGATTGTATCCTTGAAAACAAATGTACTTTCTTTCTCTGTCTCTCTGTCAAGTCAGCCTGAGGCATCCTCCCTGCTGCTAGGGTTCTACTTAGGCCCATCACCACAACTCTCTCTCTCTCTCTCTCTCTCTCTCTATCTCGCTCTATCTCTCTCTCTCTCATTTGTGTTTCTCTCTCTCCCTCAGTCTCCCACTTTCACTCTCTCTCCTTCCTTTTCTCTCTTTCTCTCCCTCGCTGTCTCTCTCTCTCTCTCTCCCTTTCTCTCCCTTTATCTCTCCCCCTCTCAATCTATCCCTTTCTCTCTCTCCCTCTTTCTCTCTCCTTCCTTCTCTCTCTTCTCTCTCTCTCTCTCTCTCTCTCCAGTTTGCGGGCGCGGTGGGTTGCGGGGTGGGCAGCTCGGTGGGGGCAATGTGGTGGGCAGTGTAGCTGTGGGCAGCTCAGTGGGGGCAGTTTAGCTGTGGGCAGCTCAGTGGGGGCAGTGTGGTGGGCAGTGTAGCTGTGGGCAGGGAGCGGAGCGGAGCAGAACTGGGCCCAGCGGAGAGCCTCAGTAGCCGTGCTGGGATAAGTGCTGCCGCTCCCTGGATGATATGATTACACCAAATGAGCCTGGAGCAAATGCACTCACACAGCAGCAGCACAACAACAGGACAGGATGCTCCTCACAACACACACACACACACACACACACACACACACACAGGACAGGACGCTCCTCACAACACACACACACACACACACATATTCATACACACACACACATACAGGGCAGGATGCTCCTCACAACACACACACACACATACACACACACACACAGGACAGGACGCTCCTCACAACTGAGGGGAGTGAAGCTGCAATCGCTCAGTCCAGGTGCAGCAAAGGACTTTTACAAACATCCATATCACACCCTCTGTAAACTCACAGTAATCCAAACATCCATATCACACCCTCTGTAAACTCACAGTAATCCAAACATCCATATCACACCCTCTGTAAACTCACAGCAATCCAAACATCCATATCACACCCTCTGTAAACTCACAGTAATCCAAACATCCATATCACACCTTCTGTAAACTCACAGTAATCCAAACATCCATATCACACCCTCTGTAAACTCACAGTAATCCAAACATCCATATCACACCCTCTGTAAACTCACAATCCAAACATCCATATCAGACCCTCTGTAAACTCACAATCCAAACATCCATATCACACCTGTAAACTCACAGTAATCCAAACATCCATATCACACCCTCTGTAAACTCACAGTAATCAGTCCTGCAGTCCTGCCTCAAAGCGTTACCGTCCGACTGGAGATGATCTCAATTCTCCCGATTCTCCAGATTCCCCCTCCTGATTCCCTGTTTATTTGTTTATTCCCTTGTCTTTCATATGTTCACTGACATGCCAATGGAATGATGGGACCAGCAGCATTCTTAGCAAAGCTTCAAAGGTTCCACCAGAACGTTGTCATTTTTAAACGTTGTGCGTATTTAAGCTGAATATTTTTCTCATAACCTCCTTTATTTCCTGATCTGAATCAGAGGCCATGAGAGATAATATTAGAAGCCGAGTGACCGTCCTCTCACGCTGCAATTCCCTCCCGTCTGGCTGTAAAAACACCAAGATGGGCCGCGTCATAGGAGCTAATTCACACGTGAGTTATGGACGCACTTATAATGGAGATGAATGGACTAAAGGCATTAGCGATGCCCTTGGACCGAGCAGGCCGCACGGAAAGCACAGGGCGCGTGTCTGCTAATATAATTATGCAGATATCACAGGCAGCTCACAGCGGTGTGTGTGTGTGTGTGTGTGTGTGGGATGGGGACATATGCAGGATTTTGGCACCTGGTGTAGAGGGCTGTCTGGAGAGGTGTTTGTCAAATGTGAATGCAATCATACTTTTTCATCACTCTCAACCCCTGATGAGTGGACTGCCATTGGGATCTGGGGATCATATCTATCTATGTGTGTGTGTTCACATCATCAGAACCGCCTGTCTGTCCATCTATCTATTTGTGTGTGTGTGTGTGTGTGTGTGTGTGTTCACATAACATCATCAGGACCGCCTGTCTGTCTATCTACAGTATATGTGTGTGTGTGTGTGTGTGTTCACATAACATCAGGGGCCACATACAGGATGCCCATCATATGATATGAGTGTACCAGGGGCCACTATGTGTAAGCTGACTGCTCTTGTTAAATATGCTCAGTAAAATAGGAACAATGTTGTGAATTTGAATGTTAACACACGATGTGTCACGTCTTTGTGGGCGGACTATCTAAGTGCACTGTTACCAGTGTTGTGTGTAACGCGTTACAAAGTAACGTGTTACAGTAACAAGTTATAGTAACGTAACTACTTTTTCTACTACTGAAAATTTGGCAACGTAACATAGTTCCTTTTTCATATCGGCGCAACGTTACTTTTCCCAGGGACAGATTTGACAGCGACGCTTTCTCAGCTGCGCGCTTGCACAATAGGCACGAGCTCCACACGGCAGCCTACGTGACAGAGGCTGGTAGCATGAAGTGCAATCATAGCTCCACATGGTACGTGACAGAGGCTAACTTCTGAGGGATGGAGGTATTCACATTACTTTGAACTCCTTGAAACTAAGGGGAGGAATGTGAGTGTTGTAGCCTACACTGCCCTGATTTTGTCCACTGTCGTTAACTCAACTGGCAGCCTATTGATACGATTTGCACTAGCTTTGCACCAAATTTCGGAGGAGTGCCTGTTTAAGCCCTGATATATTTTGTGTTCACATATGCCCAAGATGTTGCGAGGCTATGTTATTTGATATTGTTTCATAGGGCTTTAGTGGTGGTGTTGAAGCCTATAAGCCCAATGTTTTCTTGTCAAGTGCTCTGTTTGTGGCATTTTTTATAATAAAGAGCACAAAAGAAATACCTGTTATGTCCTCCATAGTAGAACTTTATGTAGGCCTACACATTGAGGAAGAGATATTAGGTTCTGCCCAAAGTCGAGCAACATAAAAGTAAGGTAAAAGTAACAAGTAACGTAAAAAGTTACTTTCCATAGAGGATAACTAAGTAAATTAACGGGTTACTTTTTTGAGAAGTAACGAGTAACGAGCAAACACTACTTTTTAAAAGTAACTTCCCCAACACTGACTGTTACTAACTGTAACATTATCGACCTGGTGCTCAGTACTATCCAAGTACACTGTTAGTAACTGCATCAAATGACAACATTTATGTTAAAAATTGTACATGGTCCCTAACTAAATGAAATGAATATATAAAAATAAACTGTAGCATAAACGATGTGGCACTCAGTGCTGTCCAAACGTTTCAATTCTCCTGACGGGACAACACACATGAGGTAGAAGAGTCTGTCACTTATCCTTATGGGACAACACACATGAGGGAGAAGAGCATTTGCATACATTCAATTCTCCTGACGGGACAACACACATGAGGAAGAAGACTCTGTCAGGGAGCTTTTATTAATAATTTTATTGATACAGTCTCACTTGCAACTCAGTTTCATAAATACAAACTGTATACATAAAGTATAATATTAAATTTAATATAGATAACCGTCCGTACTCCGTAGCATTGTCACAATGCTGCTCGACACTCTTGGATGTTTTGCATAGAACGTGTGTGTGTGTGAAGATCCTTAGCGAGCCTCATTTAGCCTCCCCCATACAGCGGCCTGTCACGTGCCACGAGGGACCCCTCTGGACCTCAGAGATGAGACAGCCCCCCCACCTCTCACAGACCCCACGTAGCACAGACATGATGCCACGCCGATACAGACCCCACGCAGCACAGACATGGGGCCACGCCGATACTACAGACCCCACGCAGCACAGACATGATGCCACGCCGATACAGACCCCACGCAGCACAGACATGATGCCACGCCGATACTACAGACCCCACGCAGCACAGACATGGGGCCACGCCAATACAGACCCCACGCAGCACAGACATGGGGCCACGTCGATACTACAGACCCACGCAGCAACAGGGGAGAAACACTCCCAACTCAGCACGTAAATGTCCTGCCACATGATATTTGTACCATTTTCTCTACCAGCTGATTCTAATTAGCAGGTGTTTTTTTTCAGCCAGGTAGATCAGCTGATTTGTGAAATCACAGGTGCTATGTGTCACACTGTAGAACCAATACATGGCTGGACTAACATGGCTAATGTTTTGATGCTTTGAGAGTTTTGCCGTTGGGCTTCCACACAGTCACAGGGAGGGCCGGCGGAGATGAAGTTGATTTCCTGTCTCTGCTGCCGTGGCTCTGTTCGGGAGGCCGCGTGGGCTGTCAGATCCACTGGAGAGATAAAAACGTAATAAAGCTCCAGATCGGTCAGAGGAGTGTGAGGACTGACTGGACTCGTGCTGCAGTCGGGTCAGGGTGGGGGTGTAGGGTGGGGGATGGCTTTTATTTACATGGGTCTGTACAACAGGAGGCAGACACACACACTCACACACACACACACACACACACACACACACCCACACACACACACTCACACACACACACATGCAGCCCAGAGGCAGGAGAGAGAGCAGGGACACAGACATACACACATACACACACTCACACACCTCATTTCCCACCTGCCACCAATATGTCCTGAAACTATTTGTGCTCATTTTCCAGTATGTGACCCATTCTAGTGAAGCTGGGAGAAGCAGAGAAGTCAGTCACACACAGTCAAAAACAGCAGTCAGTCACACAGTCAAAAACAGCAGTCAGTCACACACAGTCAAAAACAGCAGTCAGTCACACACAGTCAAAAACAGGAGTCCATCCAGCTCAAGCTTGCTTTTACCACCGATTCATCAGTCAAAAAACTATTTTTATTTGCACCCATTAATGAATATGCACAAAAAAACAAAACAATTCATCAACCATTAAAACAAAGTAATGCAACACAGATTTATAAAGTCCTGAACACTTGATCTTTGTTACTTGCCAGAGTGCCATTGAGATGTAATAAAACTAAACATTAGTGTGGCATGTCGTGTGGAACTGAGTTTCGGACTTGATCGGGCTGATTCATCAGGAGATGGCTCAGGTCATCTCATCACAAATAAACACACAAGAGTCTCAGCAGACCCTTCGCTGGCTGATCAGACAGGAGACGGGGGAGAGGGGTGAGCCATGCACGTCGTCTGCTTTTCAACTCAAGACATTCCACACATGATGACACTTAACCATCAGCCATAGTGTTTGTTCTTTTGATTTGGATATTAGTGTTTCGATGCCTTTCAGTGTGTTTTGCCAGTTTATTTTTATTTTTTTTCTTGATTTTTGTTTTCGGAGCCCTTTTCATTCTGTTGTTCCTCCCCGCCATCTCACACAGACAGAAGGTCAGAAGGTCAGAAGGTCAGAGGTCAGGGCAGATATAGGGGACACACAAGGGGGCGACATAACTTATTTACTGTTTATTTTATCCACTGTGTTCCCAGCGGAGCAAAGTCTGTTCTTTGAGTATGACCTTCCACGGCATATAGGACAAATCATCTGACTGAGCCAAGGTGCAAGAGGTGATTTTACAAAACTGAAACTGATTTCCCCCCTTTTGGATAACATTTGAGGCAATAAAATACAAACATAAACAGTTATATCAATAATAGTAATAACAACAAATAACAACAACCATCAACCATCTTTTCAACTCCAAAAACAACAGCATTAGAGAAAACACACTTATGTTCATCTTTTCAACTCCAAAAACAACAGCATTAGAGAAAACACACTGATGTTCATCTTTTCAACTCCGAAAACACCAGTATTAGGGAGAACACACTGATGTTCATCATTTCAACTCCGAAAACACCAGTATTAGGGAGAACACACTGATGTTCATCATTCTCAGATGGCTTGTTTCTGTTTTTGCCATAGATCTTCTTTGGACCAGGAGCTTAGGTCTTCCTCTCAGTGTCCTGCCCAGGAACGAGGCCAGTTGTGGATTTGGTTGTCATGGGAGCCAGCGGGTGTGCGCTGGTATGGCGTGTCTGCACGTCCCTCACGTCACTGCGGGAACAATGAGGAATCTAAAGTCTGCATCGCTGGATATCTGACGGGGAGCATCGAACTGCGGCTTGACACAGTTTCACATCAAAAGGAAATTAACTTTTCACGATACATAAGTAATGCATACCGATATTAAAGCTTGATATCTAGTCTTACTCCGGGTGATTTCAAATTCAATTGAACCTA
>NW_027468870.1:4757280-4767280 GCF_046254945.1 Alosa pseudoharengus
ATACTACACTCATCTACAGTACTTCCTCCTTACTACACTCATCTACTTCCTCCATATACTACACTCATCTACTTCCTCCTTATACTACACTCATCTACTTCCTCCTTATACTACACTCATCTACAGTACTTCCTCCTTACTACACTCATCTACTTCCTCCATATACTACACTCATCTACTTCCTCCTTATACTACACTCATCTACTTCCTCCTTATACTACACTCATCTACAGTACTTCCTCCTTATACTACACTCATCTACTTCCTCCATATACTACACTCATCTACTTCCTCCTTATACTACACTCATCTACTTCCTCCTTATACTACACTCATCTACAGTACTTCCTCCTTACTACACTCATCTACTTCCTCCATATACTACACTCATCTACTTCCTCCTTATACTACACTCATCTACTTCCTCCTTATACTACACTCATCTACAGTACTTCCTCCTTACTACACTCATCTACTTCCTCCTTATACTACACTCATCTACTTCCTCCTTATACTACACTCATCTACTTCCTCCTTATACTACACTCATCTACAGTACTTCCTCCTTACTACACTCATCTACTTCCTCCTTATACTACACTCATCTACTTCCTCCTTATACTACACTCATCTACTTCCTCCTTATACTACACTCATCTACTTCCTCCTTATACTACACTCATCTACAGTACTTCCTCCTTACTACACTCATCTACTTCCTCCTTACTACACTCATCTAGTTCCTCCATATACTACACTCATCTACTTCCTCATCTAGTTCCTCCATATACTACACTCATCTACTTCCTCCTTATACTACACTCATCTACTTCCTCATCTACTTCCTCCATATACTACACTCATCTATTTCTACTACACTCATCTACTTCCTCCTTTCTCATTTCCACTCTTTTGAGTGCTTATGAAGATGGGAGGGGGGAGGGAAAAGAAACAGAGCGCAGGGGAGATGATGAAAAGAGAGAAGAGAGGATGAGATGAGAAAGGGAGTGGGAAAGAGGGATGGAGAGGAGGAGAGGAGGGGGAGCAGAGAGGAGGAGGATGGGGAGAGAGGGAGAGTAGAGAGGGAGAGTAGAAAGGAGTAGACGAGTCATTCACCACCACCTTGGGGAGGCATTTCTAGCGAATGACCTGGAACGCTTTTAAGAGCAGTGCTTCAGCCAGCCACATCAGACATCTGGTGCTGAGCAAACCTCCAGACCACACACACACACGCGCACACACGCACACACGCGCACACACACGCACAAACACACACACACACACACACACACACACACACACACACACACACACACACACACACAGCTCTGGCTGCCTGATCCCTAATGAGCCAAAGCTCATGACTAATTGCAAGGGTACTGCTGAGGCGGCCGGTGTTGTGATGGAGGTGTGCACACACACACACGAACACACACACACACACACACACACACACACACTACAGAAAATGAGAAATGAAGGACACCAGTAGATGAGGTTTGACTGCAGAGTTGGAGGGAACTAGACACAGTAATCTGACACAGCACAGCACAGCACAGCACAACACAACACAACACAACACAGCTCAGCACAGCACAGCACAGCACAACACAACACAACACAGCACAGCACAGCACAGCACAGCACAGCACAGCAGCAATGCCATGCAGCATAGGGGCTATTACAGGTCATCATGTGAGAGATGCTGGTCACTCTGTTTGCTGGGTCGGTAGCCAGTCTTTCAGAGTGTACAATTAGGGATTATTTTCACATCTCTGTTTTGATTTTCAATAATACTGCATGAGTGAGTGAGTGAGGGATTATGGTCTAAATGTAAAATTGTTTCAATCAAAGGGCACTGTAATCAAAAATCTTCAATAATTATAATTATGGAGACATTAAACACTTCATAAAGGGCATGTTAGAATTTTCTGATCAATAATTCTTATGATTACATAGAGCTACACTGAGGGACGTGAAAGCTTTTAACTTTGGCTGTAGCTTGCACTGAATTAGTATAGGAAACAAGTGTGTGTGTGTGTGTGTGTGTGTGTGTGTGTGTGTGTGTGTGTTTGTGTGTTTGTGTGTGTGTGAGGGGCGGGGGTGTAGTATCACTTGCTTTGATCATGTTTGTGTATGTACTGTATATATGTGTGTATGTATGTGTGTGTGAGAGAGAGAGAGAGAGAGTGAGAGAGAGTGTGTGTATGTATGTATGTACTGTATGTATGTGTGTATGTATGTATGTACTGTACTGTATGTATGTGTGTGTGTGTGTGTGTGTGTGTGTGTGTGTATGTGTGTGTGTGTGTGAGAGAGAGAGAGAGAGAGAGAGAGAGAGTGAGAGAGAGTGTGTGTATGTATGTATTGTACTGTATGTATGTGTGTATGTGTGTGTGTGTGTGTGTGTGTGTGTGTAGTATGTGTGTGTGTGTGTGTCTGTGTGTGTATGTACTGTATGTGTGTGTGTGTGTGTGTGTGTGTGTGTGTGTGTGTGTGTGTGTGTGTGTGTGTGTGTGTGTGTGATGTCCACGTACCGCTCCATCTACAGACTGCAGGCGTAGGTCGCTCCTGCACGTGGCCTGGATGTCGCCGGCCTCTGCGTGGATGTCCACCCCTTTAGGGGCCTCCATGAACAAGGATCGTGTGGGAGACTCCAGCCTGCACACACAGAGACACACACACACACACATTAACACACACCAACACATACATTAACACACACCAACACACACCAACACACACACCAACACACACATTAACACACACCAACACACACCAACACACACACCAACACACACCAACACACACACCAACACACACTCCTCCATGAACAAGGAGTGTGTTGGAGACTCCAGCCTGCACAGAGAGAGAGAGAGGAGAGGTGGTCAGACCACCAACACACACACTAACACACACACAAATACAGACCAACACACACGACACACAACGGCATACACCGACACACACTGTCCGACACACACCGACACACAACAACACAGACCAACACACACACCAACACGCTATTGTAAAATGTCTCACAAAGCTCATGAATTCCGACGCTGTTGTGTTGCTGTGTCTGTGCTTATGTGAAATCTTGGATAGATCAAGAGTTATTATGACCGCCGCGCAGCGAAGCGGCGGTCATATAGGTTTAGTCAGATTTTTTTTTTTTTTTTTTCTTTTTTTTTTTTTTCTTTTTCGCATGTCCAAATTTCTGTCAATGATTCCCGGGACACTGAAAGACCGGGGTAGACGAAACTTGGTGGGCATGTAACCCCATATGGATAGCATGGAACCATCGTTTTTCGTTTTGATCTGTAGCCCCCCCGCTGGACTGCACCCCCCGAAAGGAGGGTAGGGCAGACACAGTTTTCTGTGAATATCTCGAGAACCGTAAGGTTTAGGAGGACCATTTTTTTTTTGTATGTTGATCTCAAGGGGCCATGTCAACCCATTCCATAACCACTCATTTCATGTATAGCGCCACCTAGTTAAACACAAAAAAGTAAAAATGAGGTGTTGTAATCGCAGGTATCTGTGACCTAACATAGTCAAAACTGCACGAAATTGGAAGTGTAGGATCATTATGACACCCTCTGAATGCACGCCAAGTTTCGTGGAATTCCGTTCATGGGGGGCCACACAATAAATTAATTTATGTTACTATACACCAACTGGCCTGTAGGTGGCCGGAGACAGTTTTCTGTGAATATCTCGAGAACCGTAGGGCCTAGGAGGTCCACCTTTTTTTTGTATGTTGATCTCAAGGGGCCATGTCAACCCATCCCATTACCACTTATTTCATGTATAGCGCCACCTAGTTAAAAATTAAAAAGCAAAAAATTAGGTGTTTTCATCACAATATCTCTGGCTGACATGGTCAAAACTGCACGAAATTGAAAGTGTAGGATCATTATGACACCCTCCGAATGCATGCCAAGTTTTGTGTACTTTCGTTCATGGGGGGCCTTACAATAAAACAATTTATGTGTACATTTAGTGACGTACACCAACAAGGATTCCCGGGACACTGAAAGACCGGGGTACACAAAACTTGGTGGGCATGTACCCCCACATGGATAGCATGGAACTGTCATCGTTTTGATCTGTAGCCCCCCCGCTGGACTGGACCCCCCGAAAGGAGGGTAAGCCAGACACAGTTCTCTGTGAATATCTTGAGAACTGTAGGGCCTAGGATGACCATTTTTTCCGTATATTTGCCTCCAGGGGTCATGTTAACCCAGTTCATGTGCACACATGTGCACAAACAGATACACACACACACACACATTCACAGTAATCATACGTATGACCAGGGCCGGCCCGAGGCATAAGCGAACTAAGCGGCTGCTTGGGGCCTCCTGGCCACCAGGGGGCCCCCAATCGAGTTTTTTTTTTTTTTTTTATATAATAAATAACGTAAACAAGTGACATCAATGAATGAATAAATGAAACAATTATCATTCAAATCAAGAAAATTATGATTTCATGATCAATATGCCTGCCTACTGCTACTGTGTCTGCCAGCCTTTGAGTCACGCGCATAAAGTGCTAGACACCTCAGGTGCATATACAATTCGTGCAGACACTGCATCAAGTTCAACAATCGGAAGAGACGGTAATGTTAAGACAAGTCACAAAAAAGGATGTATCTCTCTGGTGCCGAAAACAGAACGAAGAAAATGACAGAGGAGGAGAAAAACGAGCAAGATACAGGTATGTTTTGCATGATTATTTACAGTATGTTTTGTGCTTGAGGTAGCTAGCTAGCTGTCATGATCTAATATAAGCCATCACCAGAGCTAAATCTCCGCCATCAACAGAGAAATGTCTCCCATTAATATATATTTATCTAGATGTATTTCAGATGTCAAGGATATTGGGATTGTTTTGGATGTTCAATCAAGCATGTACCCTTGCTCTAGGTGGGCTTATTATGTCGTAAATTAAAGTTAGCTAGCTGACTGAAGTGGACATTAGCACTACAGTAGCTACATGAAAACGTAGCTGAAGGCAAATTTACCACAGAGGGATTGTTTCTGATTTCGTACCTGAAAGTGTTGATAGTTTATTACTGCTCTATAATATGTGACATAGTGGTAAGTCTGATAGCAACAACAGACTAAGCCCAGGCTCCCAGTCCCAACCCAACCCACTGACTAACGCGACTCTGGGCATCGGTAACGTTCCAGCTTCATAGGCAAAGATGGAACAGCAGTGCGCTCTGCTCTAAGATCTTTGGAGAGAGATGGTAGTGTTTGAGAAAATATACCATGTTGGGTGGGGAGACTTCTGTGATGAAAATAAACTTACATTTGATTAAGATAGTGGCAAGTGATGTAGCGGTGCTACCCTAATATTTAGGCTGCAGTAGATCACCATGTTAAGCGTTCACCATACTGCAATTAAGTATACTCTTTTGATTATGCCTCATTTGCCAATAGAATATGAATTGTTACATGTGGAATTGCTTGTTATTTGAGTGAAGTAATGATAGCAAAATAAACTCATTCTGCTCGATCAACTATGCACTTATGCAATATTTTTTTTTTTCAGAGACACTGTTGAAGTCCTTTGGAGCACATCTCTATCTCTACCTAACTCTACCTACCAGAAGGTGAGGTTTTCTTGATGGCAAATGGTTACATAGCCTGTTAATATGACACGACACGTTTAACATCGTTTTTTTTTTTTTTTATTTATGTATTTATTTAATCACTGCAGGTTCGTCCACTGCAGAGTTGCAGATGCCTAAAAACCAGGAACGAAGTAGGAATAATTCTCTATTTTTTGGGACATTTTATTTTTGATTATTAATGTTTGTCTATTTTGTTTTTATTTTGTAGTTGAAAATTGCTCATTTAATGCACATTTGCGGATTTGTTCAGCAAATCTGTTGAAAAACAAGTCATTAAACTGATGTACTTGTTTACAACAAATACAAATGCTGTTGTATTTTGTTATTTGTCAATTCAACTTCAGTAAACCACCCTTAGTGCTTCACTTTGAATATGAATGTTTCAAATAAATCTGTGATTTTAGTACCCTCTAAGATTAAAAGGTGACAGGGTTGGTGTAAATAACAACTATATTAATACATTGGTTTACCAAGCACATGGGGCCAGAAGTCTAGATTGGAGCCCCAAAACATTTTTGGCATGTGAGCAAGGATGGATTACTGAATGAGCCTACCGAGCCCAAGAGGTCAAGGGACCCTGAACCCCAAGTAGTTGTGTGAATTCACTACCAATAAGTCAAAAAGCAAAAGGCCATGAATCTGAACAAATTTAGGTACTGCCCTTCTCCAGCTGACCATCCCAAAAATGCACCAGAATACAGGAAATCACATCTAACCCCCCCCCCCCCCCCACACACACACACACACACACCCGTTTTTACCCACATTTGCACAAACAGGGTAGGGGGAGAGGGTCCTTATGCATCTGTGTCCAGGGGGACAGTAGTTCATAATCAGTCGCTGTATTAATACATAACCTCACTGTATTAATTTATAATATGACATTATAGTGTGAAGTTGTCAATTATCGCCAAGCACAGGTGACTGCGTTGTGGGAGGGGGCCCCCAAATCAAATTCTGCTTAGGGCCCACAAAAGGCTTGGGCCGGCACTGCGTATGACACATACTCACACAGTAGACATATGTACGCTTCCATGCACAGGCACATACGCAGGCACGCACACACACACACACACACACACACACACACACACACACACACACACACACTCACACACACACACACACCCACACACATAACATAAACATAACACAAACAATCAAGAATTTCTCATAATTATGAACAGGCAAGATGGAGGTGGGGTTGTATAAAATGAATTTTACATGTGAAATCTATGAACTAATCATGTTTTGGTACTTGTTGTCTAGCAGATACCAGTGAGAATTGAGTGTGGATAATGCAATTTAGTGAGACAGTTAGAATCATATAGGCCTTTCAGCGTGATTTCTTTTTGTGGAAAAAATGTGCTGGACTGGGCGGCGGTCATATTTTGTACCGCTCTGCGGTACATCTAGTTTATGTTCTAACACAACCGACACACACTGTCCAACACACTGATGTTGTCAGAGCCTACACTATATATATATGTGTGTGTGTGTGTGTGTGTGTGTGTGTGTGTGTGTGTGTGTGTGTGTGTGTGTGTGTGTGTGTGTGTGTGTGTGTGTGTGTGTGGTGTAGTCACGTATGGTTCTGTTTAGTTTTATGAATCAATGTATGAGTGGGTTAGTCCTGTATATTAGATGAAGTCCGACGGCTCACTAAGAGAGATAAATGGACCTCTCTCAAGGGCAGAGGTCAGAGTGAGCGCACACACACGCACACACACACGCACACCCACACACACACACACACACACATACACACACACACACACACACACACACACACACACACATACACACACACACACACCACAATCCCATTTCCTTCAGAGTGGCCAGACGCACACCCCGTTACGGAAATGAAATATTGATCAGGGGCCGTGGTGATAGATAACCATGACAACCATAGATAACCATGACACCATGTCTTCCTGATGGGATACATGGACCTGGCTGGTGATGTGAGTGGAGGTGAGACTACTTCAGTGTCTGAGAACACTGCCAAGATAAAGTGCTACCTCTGATGATTACCCTGAAGCCACTATTTTAACAGGAGGCAGACGGCTTAAGAATCGCCATTATTATAAAGCAGGTCGTTCAAATGAATCACCATCAATGTGTGTTGTATCCCCTGATATGACATATAGGAGCTCATGTACTAAAACAATAGTGCCAGTTTTATGCTTTATTGGTGCTTTTAAAAGCCGGCATCATATGCACAGTATGAACAGACTGCACGAGTATGAGAGCACATTTGCATGGCCACGAGAGAGCTGTCAGGCCGGCTGTGCTTTTCTTCATCATGCATATGCATTTATGGGAAGGATGCAGGGAGAAAAGTGGGAGTATCGTGCAAAAACATGGGAGGAGAAGTGTTGAGAGTGACTGATTAGCTATTCATATGCATGAAATATGTATGAAAACAGTGCGCGTCTGCTTTGCATGCAAAATGTCTACGTTTTTAAAAGCAGTCAGGTGCAATCCAGATTGATGTTAAATGCAAGAACAGCCTTCCAGCCTAGTCAGAGCATCAGTTCTGCTTCTTTGAACCTTTTATATCCCTTTTAATGTGTTACTTTGTCTTTTATATCCCTTTTAATGTGTTACTTTCCATTTGTCATGTCACCCAGTGAGGCTTATATGGCTGAGCCTACAGCTGCATCAACAGTTTGAGTGTTTTTGTTTACATGTAAGTGGAGTGGCATTACTGCCCTGCGTTATCTTGCAGTTTGTTGACATCTTCTCATCATAACTAAGTATGGTCTGGGTTCAGTGGTAAACTCCCCACAAGGAAGCAAGGACCACCACAAGTCTCACAGGATTTGAACATCATCTGACATTGCTGAGATGCTTGTAATGGGTCAGTTTTAGCTCATCTGATGCCACAACAAGATCTCCATGACAACAGACATAAACATACTCCAACATTTAGAATAATTCCAACAACACTATTGTAAAATGTCTCCAAAGAGCCTTTTAAAAAGCTCATAAATTCCGCCGCTGTTGTGATGTTGTGTCTGTGTGTGAAATGTGAAATCTTGGATAGATCAAGAGTTATTTATGTTCTAACACAAGAACAGGAAACCCCCTCTGTGGCCTATTCTCTCTTCCTGAGAGATAATTGAAATGTGTTTCATTTCCTGTCTGAAAGGCAGGCTGATGTTTTGTGCTGTGTGTATTTACATTTCATGCCAGCTCAACCTGCGAATTCAATTTAAGGACACAGGATTCCCATGTGCTATAGAGCCCCTCCAGTGTGGAGCAGTGTGGGTGTGAGCTGAATGCTTTCACAAGCTCATTACAGCGTCTGTGAGCTTTGTTTGGAGGAGTGCGTCGAGAGATGATGAGGAGCCATTTAAATCACATTACCAAAAACTACGATTCCCTCCTCTATGGATAAAAACATTTCATTGGGATATGCTGAATTGAGATGTTCAAAACTCACATCACCACATCGCCCCTGGCAATCATTTCTTTGCAAAAAATATTGTTTTACCCTAAAACAAATAGTTGAAAACAATAAAGTTGAAATGTTATGTTGTGTAACTAATTGTAAGTGTTTCAGTGTTTAGCCTAAGTGTTTTAAGTGTTTAGCCTAAAAAACATATGACATCGCTTAGAGCACCTTTAACTGACTGATAATTTAGCAGGTACTTTTATCCAAAGCAACACACACTCAACTGATGATCAGTCGGTGACGTTAGCGCTGCTGTGTAAGATTAGAGAGTGAGGGAGTGGACGTCAACTTTGCCAGTGTGTCAGTGCTGGGAGTGGACGTTAACGTTGCCAGTCAGTGCTGTGAGTGGACGTTAACTTTGCCAGTCAGTGCTGGGAGTGGACGTTAACTTTGTCAGTCAGTGCTGGGAGTGGACGTTAACTTTGCCAGTGTGTCAGTGGTGTGAGTGGACGTTAACTTTGCCAGTGTGTCAGTGCTGGGAGTGGACGTTAACTTTGCCAGTGTGTCAGTGGTGGGAGTGGACGTTAACTTTGCCAGTCAGTGCTGGGAGTGGATGTTAACTTTGCCAGTGTGTCAGTGCTGGGAGTGGACGTTAACGTTGTCAGTCAGTGCTGTGAGTGGACGTTAACTTTGCCAGTGTGTCAGTGCTGGGAGTGGACGTTAACTTTGTCAGTGTGTCAGTACTGGGAGTGGACTATGACATTCTAAAGTGCATTGTCACTCGTCAAAAGTCTATTCAAATTTAATAGGATGTCCAGTTTACATTGGGAGGGGTTTCGTTATCAAACGTGGAGTGCATGGCGCAACAAGGTGTTCCTTTTTAATCAGTCATATGGGTGTGTTTGGGGCGTAACATCATTTAAACCAATGAGAATGACATCTGTCATTCCCTTTAACGG
>NW_027468870.1:4784780-4789780 GCF_046254945.1 Alosa pseudoharengus
AGGAAGAAATGATGACCAGCTTGGGTTTGGTGATGGCGAATTTCAACTGCTTTGCTTAGCAGTTTCTGAGTCCTCCTGCTCTCTCCTATCGCCTGGTGACACAAGCCGACGCATTTCAGCCTTGGCTGTGAACAGTTTTGGAACAATGAAGAGAGCACTGCACATTTTCTGATGTCATGGTTGCTGAGTGACATTTGAATGAGTTGACGGTCATATTTAAAATTAAGAGACCACTGCAAATTTGAATATGACTGTCAAATCATTCAAATGTCACTTAATTTGTACTGCTGTAAAAAGTATTTGGTGTTGGAGTCTAGCTGCATCACCAGGCCACTTCTATCTAGTTCTAATCTGTGAAATTAAAGGATTAAAGGTCTCATTCACTGAGAAACCGTTTAATACTTGTTACTTTCGAAATACTATAGCTCACTCCAAGTTGCATATGCATGCTGCACGTGAAAATGATCTTCTACCTCCATTGCCCGCATTAGCCAATGAAAGAAAATACACGGAAAAACAAGCGAATCAGAAAGAGCCCTTCCCAATGACGCCGAAGGGAAACTGATTATTCATGGCCTCGCCCACCTTGGCTTGTGACCGCCTACAGGAAGACTGGAAGATTTTGCGGCTAGGGGATTGTTTCTCTGCAGCTAGTAGGAGCTAACAGCAAGTTGCTAACATGGCGGAAAAAAATTGTGCCTGTGTTATTTGTGGCAATAACACATCAATGTTGCATGTCTTGCCTTAGAAACATGAGTTGAGGAAGAAATGGTTAGGATTTATCGTTGGAACACCACCACCGAAGTATAGTGCAACATTAGTTCTGTGTTCCAATCATTTCGACCACACTCACTGCCTACAGTTAGAAAGTGGTTTTGCATCGATGTTCTGATGACGATCGACCACCAGCTCACAGGCTGTAAGTACCCAGATAGCAAAGGGGCGTTGAGGGGTGTTGAATCCACGTTTGTTTGAAGCGGCGGAGGTTGATTCAACATGGATTCAACGCCCCTGTGCTATCAGGGTACAAACAAACTTTTCCACCTAACGTCTGTTACAAAATAGCATGTTCATATTCTTCATGTTAGCATGCATGAAAAGGGTACAAGCTAGGCTTAGGCTAGCCTATATTACAGGAAGCTACACCAGGCACGTAACTGAAGTGTTCTGTTTGCGACGTGTAAAATCAGAGAATGTCTATTAGGAAGGGCTCTGGTAAAATCCATTAGCAGCTAGAGGAATGGTCTATTTTCCCGAACGTAGCCTACAGGCCACTAACACGCCAGGTGTAGCTACTTCCATTGATTAGGCCTATTGGAAGCTAATTGTTGCAGTACATAACGCGAACAGAATGCTTCAGTTACGTGCCTGGTGTAGCTACTCTCATAAGAAACTGACCACACTACCCAGAGATTTAGCTTGTTGAACCTATAATCTTCTAACCTAAGCGTTAAACCACAAATAATAATATTAGCAACAATATCTTATGCTCAACTAAGTACGGGTATTGTTCTAGTCTAAACAGGGAAAATCAAAAACACAATACCCGTGCACTATTAGGCTAAGTTGCTATCACTAGAGCTCAGGTATTTACACTTCAGTCTAATTTATGTCTTCTTGCCATTATTACATTGACCTTTGTAAGCCTACAATGATGTTTTGTTTGATTACTTGCTGTTTACTTAGTGTTTTGTATGTCTTCCAGAGGACATCCTCATGTCAAGCTACACAGCTTTCTAGCCTACATTAGGTAATCACGTTAGAAGCAAAGGTTTGTGATCTAACTTTTATTGTTGTGCTAGTTTCTAGAAGTCTTTTTCTAGTAGGCTAATACAGGTTCTTATGTGCTCGTCAATGTTTGGGAAAGTCAATTCATGGGTTTCTTCAGGTCACTTTCCACAGGTGTATAAAATCAAGCACCTCGATTATGAATGCAGACTGCATGGTGCTTGATTAATACACCTGTGTAAATGGACCTGATGAAACCCATAAATTGCATAACATATAGAATTGATATTACCGAATGTCTTCTTGTGGGTGTGCTACTTACACCTCATACATCATACACCTTACCACAGTCACTAAAATATTTTTGTTGCCATTGTGCCAGTACAGTTTTGTGTGAGATAGTGAATGTCCTGTATACTATTAGTATCTTGTAACTTGACAGTAATACACATTTATTTACTTTAGGTACCCAAACAGAATACTTCATGAAAAGTATGAGTATTGATACAAGCACTTCGGATACACCATGGGCATGGGGGCCTGCTACCTCTACTGCCATCAAGCCTGTTCATCCAAGGCCAGCTAGAAGACCTCGGGTTGATCAAGAGGAGGAGGATGAAAGCGACATCTCCACAATAACACCTGATGGCAGTGCAATCAAAAAGCAATGTAATAGAATCATCACAGCCAACGAATGTGTTTTGTGTGTTGTCCTTTCGGATCCCCAGGACAATACAAGCCGAAAAAACAACTCGGACCTTTTTCCCTAAATAATCTCAGCACCATCTTACACAGGATCTGTAGGCCAGATGTCTGCATCGTCTGGCAAAAAGAGGACATTGTTAATTCTGTGCATAGTTTGGATGTTCTTGTTTTGTGTTTGCATTATTTTAATAGACTGCAATATTACTATTTGTCAGTGTTTCACGGACCACCTAGCAAAAAAAAAAACAGTAGACCTACTTCAACAGTATATTACACAATAGACCTTCTCACTGAACCACCTTGCTTATTTATTGTCTTTGCACCTTGCTTATGGTGTCAGAGGATTCATATGATTTAAACTGGCATAGGTTACATCAGTGTTGCAGAACTGTTTGGATTTACATACAAGTTGGTTCAATATTGCAAACAACTCATCTATTATATTTTACCACATCTACTTGTGGAACACTTGAGATAGCTTGCGGACCACACTTTGAGTACCACTGCTGTATGTAAATATAATAAAGTTATTTATTGAAGCTAAAGGTTTATCTTACCTTTCATATCTTCTGTCTCACAGAGGGCCATAGTCGTCATAGTCGAATGTTTAGTGCATTTTGAAGGGAGTACATTATGCTAAGGCAGACTGGTTCTAATCCTGGGTACAGGGTCATACAGACAACAGGGGTACTGGTGTTGCCCATTTTTCTAACCACATGAGCAATCCCCTTACGAAAAAGTAGTATAGGAATCTTTGAGACAAAATATTATAGTAATCTTATAGGAATAATTATTATAGGAATAATTGGCACATACTGTAGAAGTACTACTAATAACTCTATAATATCCTGTAACCGCTATAGTTTTTCTATAGTAGTCTTATAGTACTTCCATAGTATAGTATGTCCAAATACTATAGTATTCCTATAAGATTACTGTAATATTTAGTCCCAAAATACTATAGTAGGCTACTTTTTCTGTCATACGTGACAGAAAACAACTTGAGTAGGCTAACCTCTGCCAATGTCAGGCTATCAAAGCCATAGATCTCATTACCGGAGAAGTCTTGCAGCACACATTCTCTGCTTCTGTAGGCATTCTGGTACAATTCCAGCAACATATAGCTAGGTAGGTGTGTTTGCATTTAAATCTATATATATATTGGGCTATGACCAAGTGGTCTTTCAATGATAGTATCATGGAATTCAAACCACAACTATCTATTCCGATAGCGTTAGCAGGCTAGGTCAGTGGCTGAACTGCATTTAGGGTGCTTACCTGTGTTGTGAAGTAAAATATCTACTAGGAAGATTGCAAAGACTTTTGACTGTGTAAAGAAATAGGTCTTTATTTTAAAATGTTTCCAACTGTTTATTACTTGAAAGCAAGATGACGATTGTCACAAACGTTTACCTCTTTTAGGAGAAATTTTAAGCTGATAGGCTATTGTTACCATTCTATTAAACCAACGTTCACCGACAAACGATCAGGAAGCGGTTCTTCTTCCTACTCGGATACTAGGATCAAACACATGAAGTTGTATCTCCAAAGACATTTTGTGCAACAGTTTTGACTCGAGTTTTAGCCAGGTTTTAGCACTGTAAAGTTGAATATTGAGCATAGCACAGGCAGAATCGGATGAGGACGCACTGGAGGAAGCGTCACAGTACTGTTAGCCAATCAGAGGTGAATTCATTAGCATGTCATTAATATTCATGACTTGAGGCGAAATCCAGTCGTTCCTCCCCGCCCACCTTCCCCACCAAACTAGAACAGCATGAAACAGACGCAGGACAGGATTTTTTTCACCAAAACCGGCTCACAGGGCATTCATCAATACTACAGACCACTGCAAAATTAATGAAAAAACGATGAGATGAGACCTTTAAAAGGCATTTTCCCTGTAAACAGCTGAACTTGAAGGAAACTTTTAAAAGAGCATTCTCCCTGTGAACAGCTGAACTTAAAGGACGATTTTAAAAGAGCATTTACCCTATGAACAGCTGAACTTAAAGACGGCTTTTTAAAAGAGCATCCTCCCTGTACATAGCTGAACTATAGGGGAGTGATGATAGCTACAGTATGAACGGTCCCACTATGCAGTGATGATAGCTATGATCAGCCCCACTATGCAGTGATGATATGAACAGCATCACCAGTGCAATAATAACTGTATGCAACTGACACATCACCAGTGCAATAATAACTGTATGCAATAACAACTGTATGCAACTGACACATCACCAGTGCAATAACAACTGTATGCAACTGACGCATCACCAGTGCAATAACAACTGTATGCAACTGACACATCACCAGTGCAATAACAACTGTATGCAACTGACGCATCACCAGTGCAATAATAACTGTATGCAACTGACACATCACCAGTGCAATAACAACTGTATGCAACTGACGCATCACCAGTGCAATAACAACTGTATGCAACTGACGCATCACCAGTGCAATAACAACTGTATGCAACTGACGCATCACCAGTGCAATAACAACTGTATGCAACTGACACATCACCAGTGCAATAATAACTGTATGCAACTGACGCATCA
>NW_027468870.1:4802280-4814780 GCF_046254945.1 Alosa pseudoharengus
TGTGTGTGTGTGTGTGTGTGTGTGTGTGTGTGTGTGTGTGTGTGTGTGTGTGTGTGTGTGTGCATGCGTGCTTGTGTGTGTGCCTGCGTATGTGCCTGTGCAAGCGTACATATGTCTACTGTGTGAGTATGTGTCATACGTATGATTACTGTGAATGTATGTGTGTGTGTGTGTATCTGTTTGTGCACATGTGTGTACATGAAATGGGTTAACATGACCCCTGGAGGCAAACATACGGAAAAAAATGGTCATCCTAGTCCCTACAGTTCTCAAGATATTCACAGAGAACTGTGTCTGCCCTACGCTCCTTTCGGGGGTCCAGTCCAGCGGGGGGGGGCTACAGATCAACACGAAAAATGACGGTTCCATGCTATCCATGTGGGGTTACATGCCCACCAAGTTTTGTGTACCCCGGTCTTTCAGTGTCCCGGGAATCCTTGTTGGTGTACGTCACTAAATGTACACATACATTATTTTATTGTAAGGCCCCCCATGAACGAAAGTACAAGAAACTTGGCATGCATACGGAGGGTGTCATAATGATCCTACACTTTTAATTTTGTGCAGTTTTGACCTTGTCAGCCAGAGATATTGTGATGAAAACACCTAATTTTTTGCTTTTTAATTTTTAACTAGGTGGCGCTATACATGAAATAAGTGGTAATGGGATGGGTTGACATGCCCCCTTAAGACCAACATACATAAAAAAGGTGGACCTCCTAGGCCCTACGGTTCTCGAGATATTCACAGAAAACTGTCTCCGGCCACCTACAGGCCAGTTGGTGTATAGTAACATAAATGAATTTATTGTGTGGCCCCCCATGAACGGAATTCCACGAAACTTGGCGTGCATACAGAGGGTGTCATAATGATCCTACACTTCCAATTTCGTGCAGTTTTGACTATGTTAGGTCACACATACCTGCGATTACAACACCTCATTTTTACTTTTTTGTGTTTAACTAGGTGGCGCTCTACATGAAATGAGTGGTTATGGAATGGGTTGACATGGCCCCTTGAGATCAACATACAAAAAAAATGGTCCTCCTAAACCCTACGGTTCTCGAGATATTCACAGAAAACTGTGTCTGCCCTACCCTCCTTTCGGGGGGTCCAGTCCAGTGGGGGGGCTACAGATCAAAACGAAAAACGATGGTTCCATGCTATCCATGTGGGGTTACATGCCCACCAAGTTTCGTGTACCCCGGTCTTTCAGTGTCCCGGGAATCATTGACGGAAATTTGGGCATGCGAAAAAGAAAGAAAAAAAAAAAAAAAAAAAAAAAAAAATCTGACTAAACTTATATGACCGCCGCTTCGCTGCGCGGCGGTCATAATAATACAAAATCAAAAGAAGTCCGCACACCGTGGATGTATACTGCAGATGATGGCTTTAATGCACTCCGGAGCATTAGTGAAGCAAGCAAGTAAGTTAAGCTAAGTGAGCAAAGTGAGCTAACATCCTCTGGCTGTTGTCCAGCCTTTATACCCCTTCAAGTCATCCCAGACAGCACCCACTCTGGCTTTCTCACCCTCTATGTTTACAGATAACTGACCAGGTTACATATGGTCCTCCACCTTTGCCCTCTCATCCTGTCATTCATACATTCTTTAGGTTTTGCTTACATTTTCTGGCACCAACCCTTATTTATGACCTTTTCTAAAAAGTCTGCTCTTCCTGCACTTAAACCAGTCTTCCTTTGCCACACACTGAACATACTACAGAATTTAGTTTCACAAAACAATGATATTACACAGAATAAAGATACTACATAAAAGATATATAAAATATATATAAACTAAAGGATATATTTCAATAAAACCCACGACAAACAGCACAGAGGTATATATAAATAGAACTCGGAGTAAGGGAGGGGTTAGTGGGATGTGCAATGTGCAGGACGGCGGGTCCCATCACCACACGCACAATAAACACAGAACGTTTGGGTGTAGCACAGTTACTAAAGATGTGTCTCCTTTCCTAAGTCTGAATGTGTCTCCTTTCCTAAGTCTGAATGTGTCTCCTTTCCTAAGTCTGAATGTGTCTCCTTATATAAGTCTGCCGAGTCTTAATGTGTCTCCTTCAGAGTCAAGACTTCTTCTAATGAGCATTCATCAGCGAGCCGAAGGCCTCAAGCTGTTCTGTGGGAGGCTAATCTGGCGCGTGGCGATAGAGATCGGTGAGTCTAAACTCAGATGACACTTGTGAGCGAGAGAGAGAGAGAGAAGGCAGAAGCGCTAATAAGACACTCTGATTCATTAAACAATTAAGACGAGACAAGCTAATCATAAAATCAGCACTTTTGAAGGATGGAGACTTGGGTCTGCCATTACCATTAAGTGTGGCAGTCAATTCAAATTAGCCTCTGCCGGGAAGAGTCAATTGTATATAATTGAAGTTAATCAATGAGCCTTAATTACGATCATGGATGAAAGTATCAAGAAGTAATGTCATTATTCGCTGGACTTTTTATTGGTCTGCGGCAGACCAGACGGGCGTGGGCTAAGCTGGGCTCACCTCCTGCGCTCGTCGCCACGGTAATTACGACTGAGGCCACGGCTCATTGTATCACGGCCTTTGCGCCAAATTAATTTGATTTCCTCCCGTTGTTTTGCTGTGTAATTGATTTGCTTTCATCTGCAGAGGGGAGGACTGGGCCCACAGTAGCCTGACTATGCCTGCCTTATATACCCCCCCCCAACACACACACACTCACACACACACACAGACACACACACACACACACACACACTCACACACACACACACACACACACACACACACACACACACACACACACACACATACACTCACACACACACACACACACACACACACACACACACATACACTCACACACACACACACACACACACACACACACACACACACACACACACACACACACACACACACACACACACACACAAACCTTTTCCTTTCTGTTCATCTCTGCCTCTAGAACAATCTCTGCCTCTAGAACGATCTCTGCCTCTAGAACGATCTCTAGAAATCTAGACGCACCCTAACGGCCCTGGTCTAGCAATTCTCTGTTGGCTTGTGAGCTCGAAAAATTAAACTTCTATCAGGCCAATCAAATCGTGTATAGAGTCGTTAGGCGGGCTTAACATAATGATTGATGGCAAAGAGGAATGTTGCTGTTGGCGAACAGTGTGACACGAGCTTTTATTAAGTTGGCAAAAGTTTGAACTAGCCAACTAGCTCCGCATGGGACTCATAGCGCTGTCCTATTGCGTGCAGAGGGAATTTGAAAGACAACCGATTATCCCGCCCCTCGGACTGAGCACTGCAAATGGTGAGTGCCCAGACCCTACATTTTAATGTGGGTCTGGCTCGTCAGGCTAACGATCTTTGCCTCTAGAGCGATCTCTGCCTCTAGAACCATCTCTGCCTCTAGAACAATCTATGAACACACTCTAATGCACTTTCACATATTCAAGCTTCAGACTCTTTCAAGATTTCCAGATTTTGCCTCATTTTGAGTCTTCTGGAGTCTTCAAAATGGATTCTATTTATTTTTTTCCCTTATCAATCTACACACAATAGTCCACACTTGCAGAGCAAAAGTACTCACACGGACAAGACAACAACAAAACAACAAAAATAAAACAAAACTGCAGTGACACACTAAACAAGCTGTTCATGTCTCTGGACACAGACCCATAGACCTATACACAAGACGTGCACAAGACCCATAGGACTATACACAAGACGTGCACAAGACCCATAGGACTATACACAAGACGTGCACAAGACCCATAGACCTATACACAAGACATACACAAGCTGCTGATCTCTCTGGACACAGATCCATAGACCTATACAAGTTGTGCTCAAAGGCCTTCCCAACAGACCCCATCACAGAGAAGACTTTTGAAGACACAACCCTTCTGACTGCATGCATCACTGGTCCACAAGCACGATGGTTCTTTGAGATCCACATATCTAGAGTGGGCATATGGTGTCCTTGATGATTTAAAGGCCTGAAGTGGTTTGTGCATGTGCATGTGCATATGTGTGAGTGTGTGTACATGTTTGTGTGTGTGCACATGTGTGTGTGTGTGTGTGTGTGTGTGTGTGTGTGTGTGTGTGTGTGTGTGTGTGTGTGTGTGAGTATGGCTGGTGGGGTTTGACATTTAAAACATCCTCCTAAAGTAGTCAACATGCCCAGACACCCCCAACCCCAAACACACACACACACACACACCACCATCCTCCACTCTACCCCAACCCACCCCCCACTCCACCCCATGCTTCCAGTCAGGCACCTGCTGCATATTCAGGCCTCCCAAGGCTGCCTGTTGAAATCTGAATAAATCTCCCCCTCAAAGGTCATTTATTATGAAAATGGATCCTCTGAAGCTAAACTCTAAGGTAGTCCTGTCACAATAATTAGAGATGTGATTTTCCTCAGCTGTCATTTCAGATGGCTGCACGGTGAACAGGAGGCACAAGTCGGGCGGTGGGGGGGGATATTGCATGAAGCATCATTTATTCAGCTAAATAGTGTAATCACGTTGCCGGGGCAGAGCTAGATTGTGTGCCGCTGGGCTCGGGGAGCATTGTGGAGCGGAGGACAAGAGAGCCAATCTCGCCATTATTGTCTCCATCGTCTCGACTAAGTCTCATCGCTACCATGGAGACAGACTACAAGAAACCACATTACAAGATAATCATGGAATGCACGACGCCAATTTATCCACATGCTTGAGCCATTGATTTGCTATGTCTTCTGGGACATACGTGACGTTTCTACGGTTTGAAGGGACACATGCAGCAACATGGCCGAATAAGGTCTTCAGCTTCAGACCATAGCACAAACTATGAGCACAAACTATGAGCACAAACACGGCTCGTGTTTCTCAGCTTCAGATCTCCTCATGTGAGATGTGTCTCAAAACAGCACACCTGAAACCGCATACACGGCGGCAGCCATATTAATGGAGAAAAGACCCCTCCAGTTCCACACACACACACACACACACACACACACACACACACATAGAGAGAGAGAGAGTAGTATGATATTAATGGAGGACAGCCTCCTGCTGTTCCACTGAGGACTGAGGAAGTGAATGAAGAGGCTGACACAAGTGGCACAGTGGCCTGCAAAGCCTTCATAATCACAGTGGCCTGCAAAGCCTTCATAATCACAGTGGCCTGTAAAGCCTTCATAATCACAATGGCCTGTAAAGCCTTCATAATCACAGTGGCCTGAAAAGCCTTCATAATCACAGTGGCCTGCAAAGCCTTCATAATCACAGTGGCCTGCAAAGCCTTCATAATCACAATGGCCTGTAAAGCCTTCATAATCACAATGGCCTGTAAAGCCTTCATAATCACAGTGGCCTGAAAAGCCTTCATAATCACAGTGGCCTGCAAAGCCTTGATAATCACAGTGGCCTGCAAAGCCTTCATAATCACAGTGGCCTGCAAAGCCTTCATCATCACAGTGGCCTGTAAAGCCTTGATAATCACAGTGTGTGTGCGTGTGTGTGTGTGTGTAACAGGAAGAGTATCTTACCCATGACCCGTAATCTCTCTGCGTGTGCGTGCGTGTGCGTGTGTGTGTGTGTGTGTAACAGGAAGAGTATCTTACCCATGACCCGTAATCTCTCTGCGTGTGCGTGTGCGTGCGCGTGTGTGTGTGTGTGTGCGTGTGTAAAAGGAAGAGTATCTTACCCATGACCCGTAATCTCTCTGCTCCCACCACCACCTCCTGGTCGTCAGCGGAGAACAGCAGCTTTCCTGAGCTCGACCTCACCTCCAGCATCTTCCCACGCGCCTGCACCCCACGGGATCCTGGACACACACACACGCACGCACACACACACACGCACGCACGCACACACACACACACACACACACACACACACACACACACACACACACACACACACCTTGTGTTAAGAAATCACAGTGGACTCTGCAGGACACATATCATATGTCCAATATCACTGGGCTCCACATGCCTCAGCTGTCTGTGGAGAGTGAGAAATATCCGCTCCAATTTACAGAGAGTGTCCAGACAAAGACCCTTGATTACTAACCAAGATAGCAATTAACCAATTTAACTTGTTTCTATGGGAGCAAAAGAATACCGTTCCGGTCTGTTTACGTAAGTAGGAGCGTCACCTTACGTCACAAAACCTCACGTCATGCCTTGCTAGTTTGCAGGAGCGAGTTCGTCATTTTAAGATCAAATCACTCAAATTGGGAGAGTTTCAGTGAGAAAAGTTAACATCCACTCTGTCTCCGCCAGCCTGCACTTCAGAAACTCTATCTCCCATGATGCTGTCTGTTTCCACTAGCACCAGGGTCTTTTATCTCAGATGACAGTAACTAGTCCAGGGGGGGGCCCTCCCTTCACGGAGTGCGATCTCAGGCGTGTCTATCAGCTTTGGGAAGGTCATTTTCAAATGCAATAAGTTACAGATTACAACACTGTTTAATGATTAACATTTCATAAGTAATGTAACTAATAACTCCATCAAAGTAATGCAGCTGATTACTTTTCATTACTTTTGAATTCTGATCTGTTATATTTAAAAAGGTGACGCTAAACTGGCCAAACAGCAGGGAATTCAGACCGACCACAATAGTCCATTAGAGCAGACAGATTATCTCTGGTGGCCATCTCAAACCGGCCCAGACAGGCTGTGTTCAGGCAGTCCAGGCGCCCCCCTCTGACTTGTCCTCATGTTGATGTGGACTTGAGTTGGCATGAGGGAGTATATATACTCTTTTGATCCCGTGAGGGAAATTTGGTCTCTGCATTTATCCCAATCCGTGAATTAACGAAACACACACAGCACACAGTGAAGTGAAGCACACACAATAATCCCGGCGCAGTGAGCTGCCTGCAACAACAGTGGCGCTCGGGGAGCAGTGAGGGGTTAGGTGGCCTTTCTCAAGGGCACTTCAGCCGTGCCTACTGGTCGGGGTTTGAACCGGCAATCCTCCGGTTACAAGTCCGAAGTGCTAACCAGTGGGCCACGGCTGCCCCCTACTGAAGGCTACTGTAGCAGAGGCCACTGGGGACAGGCTTCAGTGAGAGCGGAGAGGCAGGACACAAAATGGACGCTAGGGTGAAGACCAAGCTCCGAGACACTTACCTGCGGTGAGCTGCGTGACCAGGTGGTTCTCGTTGTTGAGGATGTTGACCGATATGTTTTTAGAGGACTGCAGGAACAGTGGAGTGCCCTGCAACGGAAATAAACAAATGACACAAAACACATTATTTACTATTATTTATTTAACACTTATTTACTGGAGGAATCGTATGCCGTGTGATAATAAATGAAACACATTGGTCCAATAACTGTAGTTTTGAACAGCGTTTTGAGGAAAGACTCTAGATTACACTGACGAGACACTTAATCTCAAAGCCTATTAGACTGTGGAGAAGGTGCACTTTTCCTGATAAAAAAACCCTTTTGCTGCAGACATTAACTGTTGTTCTTTTCTGTCATCAGGCTTTTCTACCCAGAGCGGTAAATGCCTTTATTTATGGTTAGCAGGAGTAACAGCAGGCTCTTTATTGGGGGAAACTCTGTGTTTACTAGCGCACTTAGCGCTTGGCTTGTTATGAATGCTGTGATAATACTAGGCTCGCATAATTAATTTGTTAAACCATATTGCCAAGCCCCACTGTCTCTGTCCAGCATGAGTAAATCCCCCCTCCACCCCCCAGCACCACCTCCTCATTTAAACTGACCTCAGCACCACCCACTCATTTAAACTGACCTCAGCACCACCAATGTGCTATTGATGGGGCTATATGGGGTCTGATGGGGCTATATGGGGCTATATGGGGGTCTTATGGGGCTATATGGGGGTCTGTGGTATTGATGGGGCTATATGCGGCTATATGGGGGTCTGATAGGGCTATATGGGGGCTATATGGGGCTATATGGGGGTCTGATGGGGCTATATGGGGGTCTGATGGGGCTATATGGGGCTATATGGGGGTCTGATGAGGCTAAATGGGGGTCTGATGGGGCTATATGGGGGTCTTATGGGGGTCTCATGGGGCTATATTGGGGTCTGATGGGGCTATATGGGGATATATGGTGGTCTGATGGTGCTATATGGGGGTCTGATGGGGCTATATGGGGGGTCTGATGGGGCTATATGGGGCTATATGGGGGTCTGATGGGGCTATATGGGGCTATATGGGGGTCTGATGGGGCTATATGGGGGTCTGATGCGGCTATATGGGGCTATATGGGGGTCTGATGGGGCTATATGGGAGTCTGATGGGGCTATATGGGGGTCTGATGGGGCTATATGGGGATATATGGGGGTCTGATGGGGCTATATGGGGGTCTGATGGGGCTATATGGGGCTATATGGGTGTCTGATGGGGCTATATGGGGCTATATGGGGGTCTGATGGGGCTATATGGGGGTCTGATGGGGCTATATGGGGCTATATGGGGGTCTGATGGGGCTATGTGGGTCTGATGGGGCTATATGGGGGTCTGATGGGGCTATATGGGGCTATATGGGGGTCTGATGGGGCTATATGGGGATATATGGGGCCATATGGTACACAGTGCTATGAGCTCAGCTGTGTTGTGGACAGCGCTGTGGCCTTGTGATGTATGCGGTGAGTATGTGGCACAGCAGCACACCAGAGGCCATGATGGAGTGATGTAGAGCGACACATGATGGAGTGATGTAGAGCGACACATGATGGAGTGGTGCAGAGCGACACATGATGGAGTGGTGTAGAGCGACACATGATGGAGTGGTGTAGAGCGACACATGATGGAGTGATGTAGAGCGACACATGATGGAGTGGTGTAGAGCGACACATGATGGAGTGGTGTAGAGCGAGCGACACATTGAGAAATGATGGAGTGATGAAAAGCGACACATTGAGAAATAATGGAGTGATGAAAAGCGACACATTGAGAAATGATGGAGTGATGAAGAGCGACACATTGAGAAATAATGGAGTGATGAAAAGCGACACATTGAGAAATAATGGAGTGATGAAAAGCGACACATGATGGAGTGGTGTAGTGACACATGATGGAGTGATGAAGAGCGACACATGATGGAGTGGTGTAGAGTGACACATGATGGAGTGATGTAGAGTGACACATGATGGAGTGGTGTAGTGACACATGATGGAGTGATGTAGAGTGACACATGATGGAGTGGTGTAGAGCAACACATTGAGAAACACATACTGTAGTAGTGGGCTCTGGATATGAGGCTGTTGACTGAAAGTTTCCTTCGTTTCTCTCTCTCTCTCTCTCTCTCTCTCTCTCTCTCTTTGTGAGAGTAATTCCCAAATTCACATAATGACTGGCACCAACAGCGTGTCTTCATTTGCTGCAGTAATCTGCCCTGCCCAAGTTAGCTTCTTAATTAAAGACAGCGCAGCCTGGCTATTGTGTTGTGGTATAAGCACGGCTGATAACATCGCTTATAGAGAGCAAAACTTATTGCTGTATTTAATAAAGGATTCCTGGCCCTGAACTTTATCTTAAAAGCACTGTGAATACCAGGGATTAGTTTGAAGACAAATCCGAGCATGTGTCACTGTCAAAGAAAAACGGATGTCAGGCGCTCATTAGGCGGAGTGTGCTTTGGGTTCCTAAGCGTTCATCACGCAGTGTGTGCTTTGGGCAAGCCTGCAGTTCAGCTCCAGGTACTCTGAGGTATTCCTAGATTCTCTTTCTTATACTGGACTGGATGTGGTCTTTTCTGGGCTCTTCTCTGTGGAGCGGAGTGCATATATTGGGTTCATGGCTGCTGCCTCAGGAACTACTCAGCCTTTCAGCATTTGTAATTTTGCATTGAGCTTATTGATTCATGTTGCATTGAGCTTATTGATTCATGTTGCATTGAGCTTATTGATTCATGTTTGCATTGAGCTTATTGATTCATGTTTGGCTTGAGCTTATTGATTCATGTTTGCATTGAGCTTATTGATTCATGTTTGCCTTGAGCTTATTGATTCATGTTGCATTGAGCTTATTGATTCATGTTGCATTGAGCTTATTGATTCATGTTTGCATTGAGCTTATTGATTCATGTTTGCATTGAGCTTATTGATTCATGTTTGCATTGAGCTTATTGATTCATGTTTGCATTGAGCTTATTGATTCATGTTTGGCTGCTGCATGTACAGTACAGTATGCCTTCACCAAGACAAAAAAGCAGAACCCAATGTCACTAGTGTCTTTGTGTCCGTACAGCTAACTAGACTACACCACTGACTGTAGCAGTGCAGGGATAAGATGAGGGAAAGCTAGGTAACATGGTCCTGCATTGATTGTGTGTGTGTGTGTGTGTGTGTGTGTGTGTGTGTGTGTGTGTGTGTGTGTGTGTGTGTGTGTGTGTGTGTGTTAGGAGTGGCGGGGGGTATTCTTTCATACTAGGGTCCAACACTTGTAGTGGCACCCCTGGCTGGAGATTTGCATTGACTTCCAAAGTCAACTTAGATACTGTATATGCACAAGTTGTTTAAGTTGCATTAACTTCCTAACTAGGAGGATATATGCACAAGTTGTTTAAGTTGCATTAACTTCCTAACTAGGAGGATATATGCACAAGTTGTTCAAGTTGCATTAACTTCCTAACTAGGAGGATATATGCACAAGTTGTTTGAGTTGCATTAACTTCCTAACTAGGAGGATATATGCACAAGTTGTTTGAGTTGCATTAACTTCCTAACTAGTAGGATATATGCACAAGTTGTGTGTATGAGTTATTCCTCTGGTGTGTGTATTCAGCAGATGTTGTTGAATTATTCTGGTGTTTGTGTGTGTGTGTGTGTGTGTGTGTGTGTGTGTGTGCGCGCGCGCTATAGAGTTCAGCCTCCACCTCCTAACACACAAACCGTCTGACTAACGATAAATCCTGTGTCATCACTCAATCTGCCTGAACAAATTATACGCTTATTAACTTTCATGGGCTGATAGCTGGCACACCTGCATTTGAATAGTACCCACTTCCTTTGTCTGCGAAATCAAATGAGTAGGCTCTTGTTACGGAGGTGAATCTGTTTATAATTTAAAAAGACAATACTGAAAATGAGAAAGTTGAGTTGGAAGGTATTAAGAGTCCTTTCAATTCCCAGATAAAGTGGTATTTTTTGCCATGTTATCTCTCCCAGCGCACTAGCGGCCGCTCTGTCTGCGCTGCGTATGACTATTACTATTCTGTTCAGCGCCTGGTGGTGTGGAGAGCTCGCCGGCAGGCCAGACACGCGGGATAAAGGACACACTTCAAATGTTATCGGTCATCCAGAGATACAACGCCACTAGCGAAGTGTGAGTGTGTATAAGAGTGTGTGTTAGTGTGTGTTAGTGTGTGTTAGTACAGTATGTGAGAGTGTGTTAGAGTGTGTGTTAGTGTGTGTTAGTATGTGAGAGTGTGTGACAGTGTGTGAGAGTGTGTGAGAGTGTGTGTTAGTGTGTGAGAGTGTGTGTTAGTGTGTGAGAGTGTGTGAGAGTGTGTGTTAGTGTGTGTTAGTGTGTGAGAGTGTGTGAGAGTGTGTGACAGTGTGTGAGAGTGTGTGAGAGTGTGTGTTAGTGTGTGAGAGTGTGTGTTAGTGTGTGTTAGTGTGTGAGAGTGTGTGAGAGTGTGTGTGTATCTTTCTCCCTCGCCACTCAAGGGAGAGAGGGAAGTCTCCTCGGTGGAAGGCTGGGTGGATCTAGCACTAGCTTCAATGGATACTGGATCTGATGAATATGAATTGTATGGATATAATATATATGTATGAAACGAGTGTATGGATTTAATGCAAACTGGATTTAATGCATATTAATGTAATGTTTCGTGGATATGATGGTGCGTGTAATGGCTTTAATGGTTACTGGTGTAATTGCTTCAATGGCTACTGGTTCTAATGCATTATGAACTGTATGGATATAATGTGTATGAAATGAATGTATGGATTTAATGCATAGTGGATCTAATGTGTGTGTATGTAATGTGTAGTGGATCTGCTGCATATACCTTATGGGTTTCAGTGGTGGGTGTAGCACTCTAACACTCACCGGCCTCGACTGGATCTCTTTGGCGTAGAGCGGCTGGAGAAACTCTGACGTCCCCTCCAGTTTCAAACCCCTCTCAGTTATTCTGAGGTGGCCCATCCCATCCTGGAACAGAGGGAGAGAGAAGGAAAGAGAGAGACAGAGAGAAAGAGAAAGAGAGAGAAAGAAAAAGAAAGAATGAAAGGAAAAAAGAAAAAGGGTTAGGTGTATTGTCAATAAGAGTCATCCTGTGCATGCAAAGCCAGTGGAAAGAGCATGGGGGGAATGACGTGTGCTTTGGGAATGCATGTGTTTAATGATGCCAAAGAGCCGCCAGTCTGCAGGTGACTGTCATAATGCATCCCCATGGACACTTCTGATGTCATAATGCATCCCCATGGACACTTCTGATGTCATAATGCATCCCCAAGGACACTTCTGAGTATGGAAAGGTATGATGGCATTTTGATCTATTTGATTTGCT
>NW_027468870.1:4819780-4821038 GCF_046254945.1 Alosa pseudoharengus
ACACCCTCACTTTAGAAGTGCCCCCACCTACACGCTCACCTACACCCCACTACCACCCCAATATCCCACTCCAGCCCTTCTGCATGCCCACAGCTCAACACCTGAGCTCCAGCATGCTGTGATTAGCGTTAGGGTTTAGACGGAGTGGTTTGGAGCTCTCAGTGGCTCTGGTGGAGTATGTGCTTCTGGTGAGGGTGGAGATCTGGGTGGAGGGAGATGTGGGCTCTCTGTAAGAAGCCGCTAAAAGCAGGGGAATAAAAGAGTGGGAGAGAGGGAGGGAGGGAGGGAGAGAGGGAGGAAAAGAGAGTTTTTGGTGTGCAACATGCAGAGAAGAGAGGAGGAATGATAAAGTGGATAGCTGTAAAACGATGGCACTGAAATGAACAAAGGGAGAGCACAGAGGACTGAGACAGAGAGAGGGAGCGAGGGAGAAGAGAGAGAGGAAAAAGGAGAGGAACGGAGAGATATTGGAGGGTGCTGCCGCCTAATAGAGGTGTGGGATGAATTATTCAACACAGCATGCACCAACACACCAGCAACTCAACACCCAGGTTTGTCTTTCTCTTTCTCCATCTCTCTCGCTCTCTCTCTCTCTCTTTCTCTCTCTCTCTCTCTCTTTCTCTCTCTCTCACTCTCTCTTTCTCCTTCTCTCTCTCCATCTCTCTTTCTCCATCTCTCTCTCTCTCTTTCTCCATCTCTCTCCATCTCTCTCTCCATCTCTCTCTCTCTCTTTCTCTCTCTCCATCTCTCTCTCCATCTCTCTCTCTCTTTCTCTCTCTCCATCTCCCCCCCTCACTTTTGACTCTGCTTGTCTCTTTGTTCTCTGTTTCTTTCACTCGTTCTATGTCAAGCACTATCTTTTCTCTTTCTTTTCCCCTCTCTCTCCCTTCTTCTCCCACCCAAACTTTCTCCACATCTCCCTTCCTCTCTCTCTACCCCCCTTCTGTTCCCCTCCCTCTCTCCCAGCCCCCTCTCTCTCTCTCTCCCCCCCCTCTCTTTCCATCTCTCTCCCTCCCTCCCTCTCTCTCTCTCTCTCCCTCTCTCTCCATCCCTCTCTCTCTCCCTCTCTCTCCATCCCTCCCTCTCTCTCTCCCTCTCTCTCCATCCCTCCCTCCCTCTCTCTCTCTCCCTCCCTCCCTCTCTCTCCCTCTCCCTCTCTCCTCTCCCTCTCTCTCTCCCTCTCTCTCCATCCCTCCCTCTCTCTCCATCCCTCCCTCTCTCCCTTTCTCTCTCTCTCCCTCTCTCTCTCCATCTCTCT
>NW_027468870.1:4823738-4833738 GCF_046254945.1 Alosa pseudoharengus
GGTAACATGAGGTGAGTCAGACAGAAGAGGGGCCTGTCTTAGTAGCCTATTCCTGAATCCTGTCCCTTTCAAACTACGTTAAAATTGTGTGATTAGCCGCCAGCATAATAAAATCTAAATTAAAAGACAAAATCTTATTAGGCTCCAAACCTATGAGTCTAAGGCTTCAGGTGTAAGTAATAAGTCAAAGAACCACATTCTGTGTAATATAGAGGTTATCATAAGATATTTAAGATGGACCAGTTAAGTTGCTTCTTCTCCACCCTTCTCTTTTCACAAAACTCACGGGGGGGGGGGGGGGGCCTCTATGTCCGTCAAAAGTTTGGAATAACCGAATTGACTGACCTAACTAACGACTTGTTTGTGATTTTTAATAATATTTTTGCATGGTAGGAAATGTATTGAAATTATGTTTGGGGGTCCCTCAGACCCCACCACAGATTTGATCCCCCCCAATGTTGACATCATGACTACGGCCTTGATTGCAATAAACAAAACAAAACAAAACACTACGTTTGTCTTCTCTCACCCACACTCTCTTTCTCTCTCATTCTTTAGTTTGTCTTATGTCACTCTCTCCCTTGGCTGCTCTCCTTCTCTCCTCTCTCACTCCTTCTCTCCTCTCTTTCTCTCCTCTCTCACTCCTTCTCTCTCCTCACTCACTCTCTCTCTCCTCTCATCTCACTCCTTCTTTCTCCTCTCTGACTCCTTCTCTCTCTCCTCTCACTCCTTCTCTCTCCTCACTCACTCCCTCTCTCCTATCTCACTCCCTCTCTCTCCTCTCACTCCCTCTCTCCTCTCTCACTCCTTCTTTCTCTCCTCTCTCACTCCTTCTCTCCTCTCTCACTCCTTTTTTCTCCTCTCTCACTCCCTCTCTCTCCTCTCACTCCCTCTCTCTCCTCTCACTCCCTCCCTCTCTCCTCTCTCACTCCTTTCTCCTCTCTCACTCCCTCTCTCTCCTCTCACTCCCTCTCTCTCCTCTCACTCCCTCCCTCTCTCCTCTCTCACTCCTTTCTCCTCTCTCACTCCCTCTCTCTCCTCTCACTCCCTCTCTCTCCTCTCACTCCCTCCCTCTCTCCTCTCTCACTCCTTCTTTCTCCTCTCTCACTCCCTCTCTCCTCTCTCACTCCCTCCCTCTCTCCTCTCTCACTCCTTCTCTCTCTCCTCTCCCTCCCTCCCTCTCTCCTCTCTCACTCCTTCTTTCTCTCCTCTCTCACTCCCTCTCTCTCCTCTCACTCCTTCTCTCTCTCCTCTCTCACTCCCTCTCTCTCCTCTCACTCCTTCTCTCTCTCCTCTCTCACTCCCTCTCTCCTCTCACTCCTTCTCTCTCTCCTCTCCCTCCCTCCCTCTCTCCTCTCATTCCCTCTCTCTCCTCTCACTCCCTCTCTCTCCTCTCTCTGTAACCCTGTGCCATAGCTGTCAACATTGGACACTGACAATAAGGGAGATTTCCCGGGTTACTCACCCAAAATCATCTTTCTGTTGCTGTCCCTCTGCTGAGAGCAAGAATTTGTACTACAAAACTGCTGCACTAACTAAACGAGGTGTGAAGCTACTGTAGGTCTAATGTGACTTTACTTACGCATTGGCGTCAAATCGTGGTCTCACAACAACCACGCCGTTATCTTAAATAGGCCAACATCCCTCTAAGGGCAAGCAAGCAAAACGATGCTTTGAAAACATCTGTTTCGCTGGAAGAGCAAGGGGGTAGCAACAGGACAACAGTACAGAGGCGGACAGGTCTGATGGTAGTGCTAATGTTATGAGAGTATTAAAACGCAGGATATTTTACAGGAAAATATTAAAACGGAAAGACAGCGGAAAAAGGTTAAAATACAGGAAAGCAGGAGGGTTGACAGGTATGCCCTGCGCAGCTTCACTCTCTCAGTGAAGTTAAGAGAGGTCAATAACCCTTCCCCCAAAAGTACGCCCTGCAGTCAGACGTGAAGTTATACCCGAACAATAAACACTCTATGATGATGCTCATTCTTCACAAGCACATTACACTGCAGACATGTGTAATGTTGGGAGGTAAGGGTGAGAGAGCTCGAGGTGAGAGGGAATAGCGCTCCCAATAGCAGCCAGGCTAGAGCGCAGTGCTGTAGGATTCAGAGCCGTAATCAACATAAAAACTTCTCTCCTGTTTTGCAGCGGCCATAAAACTTTTTGTATTCCAACTTCCTGTGGCTTTGAGGGGAAATCGATTGGTGGTAACAGCAGAGGCGCGTTCTAAAGGAAATGCAGAGATTGAGTGTGTCGTTTGAGAGACTCCTATTTTTGCCAGCATCAGATTGGCTAACTTCAAATTGACTTGAGCTAAGAGGCACTGCCAACTTCCACTAGCTGCAATTCCACTGCTTCCATCCGCTGCCTGCCTTTACAGAGCACGTCAGCCTATCCACTTACACACACATAAACACACACACACACACACACACACACACACACACACACACAAACCTGGAGCAGAATAAGGCCTGATCACACACATACACAAACCTGGAGTAGAATAAGCTTCCATCTGTTGCCTGCCTTTATAGAGCACGTCAGCCTATCCACTTACACACACACACACACACACACACACACACACACACAAACCTGGAGCAGAATAAGGCCTGATCACACACATACACAAACCTGGAGTAGAATAAGCATAATCACACACACACAAACACACACACACACACACACACACACACACACACACACACACACACACACACACACACACACACACACACAGGTCTGGTCAGGTCTGGTGTGATCTCTCTTGGACGTCTGGTGTGTTGTGACCCATGCAAGGTCAGGGCAACATAATGACAGTTTTGCTACAACTGTAATAACATCAACAGGGGCCTTTAGAATGACAATGTGTGTGTGTGTGTGTGTGTGTGTGTGTGTTATTTAGTGACAGCGAGGCCTACGGGAAACTACGGTTTCAAAGCCAGCGACTGTGTGTGGGAGTGTTATTATTTGTCTGAAAACAGGAAACAGTCGTAAGCCCTCATCTGCCTGCTCACAGCAGCTACCTCCTGTCATCCTCTCTTCCTCTCTCTCTTCTCTCTCTCTCACTCTATCCTGTATCTCTCTCTCACTCTATCCTGTATATCTCTCTCTCACTCTATCCTGTATATCTCTCTCTCACTCTATCCTGTATATCTCTCTCACACACACTCTATCCTGTATCTCTCTCTCTCACACACTCTATCCTGTATCTCTCTGGAAGGGGAGAGGAGATGAGGGGAGAGGAAAGGAGAGGAGAGGAGAGGAAAGGAGAGAGGAGAGGAGAGGAGAGGAGAGGAGAGGAAAGGAGAGGAGAGAAGAGGAGAGGAGAGGAGAGGAGAGGAGAGGAGGGGAGAGGAGAGGAGAGGAAAGGAGAGGAAAGGAGAGGAGAGGAGAGGAAAGGAGAGGAGAGGAGAGAAGAGGCTTGAGTCGCTAGTGGAAATGTACAACCAGCGCCGGGCTTACCGGATTGCACCGGTGAGATTCAGCAGCCTTGTTTTCAAGGATCAACATCAAAAAGGGAAGAGGAGAAGATTTAAGCTTGGGCTCCCCGATACGTCACTCAGAAGGCAGCTGAACAGAGGGAAGGACGCATGACGATACACTGTGTGTGTGTGTGTGTGTGTGTGTGTTGTGTGTGTGTGTGTGTGTGGTATGTGTGGGGGTGTGGGTGTGGGTGTGTGTGGTGTGTATGTGTATGTGTGTGTGTGTGTGTGTGTGTGTGTGTGTGTGTGTGTGTGTGTGTGTGGTGTGTGTGTGTGTGTGTGTGTGCGTGTGCGCGTGTGTGTCAAAGTCAAAGTCAAAGTCAGCTTTATTGTCAATTTCTTCACATGTTCCAGACATACAAAGAGATCGAAATTACGTTTCTCACTATCCCACGGTGGAGACAAGACATATTTTACCAATTTTAAGTCCACAGACAAACATAACATTCAAGTAAACAAAAAAGTAAGTAAATAAGTAAATAAGAGGGCACATATAATGAAAAAATAAGAGCAGCAAAATTTGGTTGAAATTGTGCATAGACAGTCAATAAAATAAAATACTAGTGCAAAGTCAGGCCAATAAGAGGCTGAGGTAGTTCTGTTTGACCTAAGTAAGAAATAAAGTGGCATAGTGGTGCAAGTTATGTAAGAGCAGCAGAAGTGTTGTGTTTTCAGGACAACAACAACAAGTTGCAAAGTGTACAAGTGTGCAAGTGGAGTGGTGCAGGCGGCCATTGTGGGTCCAATGTCCAGGATGTTATGTAGCTGAGGGTGGAGGGGGGAGAGGAGGGAGAGAGTTCAGCATCCTAACAGCTTGGTGTATGAAGCTGTTGGTGAGTCTGGTAGTGCGGGAGCGCAGGCTTCTGTACCTCTTCCCAGAGGGCAGTAGATCAAACAGATTGTGAGCGGGGTGACTTGCATCACTCACAATTTTGGTCGCCTTGCGGGTGAGGTGGGTGGTGTAAATGTCCTTCAGGGAGGGGAGTGAAGCACCAATAATCCTTCCAGCTGTGTTCACTATGCGCTGCAGGGCTTTCCTGTTGTATTCAGTGCAGCTTCCGCCCCACACAGCGATACAGCTGGAGAGGATGCTCTCAATGGTGCCTCGGTAGAATGTGGTCATGATGGCTGGTGGAGCACTTGCTCGCCTGAGTTTCCGCAGGAAGTACAGGCGGCGCTGAGCTCTCTTCGCCAGTGATGCAGTGTTGGTGGTCCAGGAGAGGTCTTCACTGATGTGCACCCCCAGGAATTTGGTGCTGCTCGCTCTCTCCACCACAGCACCGTCGATGGTCAGTGGCAGGTGTTGGGTGTGACCTCTCCGGAAGTCAACAACAATCTCTTTGGTCTTGCTGACGTTCAGCAGGAGGTTGTTGTCCCTGCACCACGTGGTCAGATGGTCGACCTCCAACCTGTATTGAGTCTCGTCGCCCTTGGTGATGAGACCCACCAGAGTTGTGTCGTCAGCAAATTTCACTATGTGATTGTTGCTGTAGGTTGCAGTGCAGTCATGCGTCAGCAGGGTGAAGAGCAGCGGACTGAGCACGCAGCCTTGGGGGGCCCCTGTGCTCAGTGTGATGCTGCTTGAGGTATTGTTGCCAACACGTACTACTTGAGGCCTCTGACAGAGGAAGTCCAGTAGCCAGTTGCAGAGGTAGGTACTGAGTCCCAGTTTGTCAAGTTTGCAGATGAGTTGTTGTGGTATTATGGTGTTGAATGCAGAACTGAAGTCTATAAACAGCAATCTCACATATGAGTCTCTTTTTTCCAGGTGGGTGAGGGCTGGGTGGAGGGCAGAGCAGATTGCATCCTCTGTAGACCGTTTGGCACACGTGTGTGTGGTTGTGTATGTTTATGTGTATGTGTGTGTGTGTGTGTGTGTGTGTGTGTGTGTGTATGTGCGTGTGTGTGTGTGTGTGTGTGTGTGTGTGTGTATGTGTGTGTGTGTGTGTGTGTGTATGTGCGTGTGTGTGTGTGTGTGTGTGTGTGTCTCTATATGCTGCATGACACCCTTCAACATCTGGAGTCAGTAGCCCACATCATGAACAGCTGTAGCTCTTTTAAAGGCCTGTATACTGACAGTGTCTGTGTGTGTGTGTGTGGTGTGTGTGTGTGTGTGTGTGTGTGTGTGTGTGTGTGTGTGTAACCCACATCATTAACAGCTGTGCTCTCTTAAAGGCCTGTATACTGACAGACTTTTGGATCCAACACAGAGGATGAGCAGATCTACAGTTGTGCTCATAAGTTTACATACGCTGTACACACACATGCTAAAGGTGACTAAAAAGAGGAATAAAAATCATATTTTGGGTTTGATCTTAATGCCTTAATTAAAAAAATGAGGAATAATCCAACCTTTAATGACACCAATATTCTTTGTGAAGGAATAATGTATCGTAAATAAATAAATGTTCTTTCTTAAAATACAGGAAGTATAAGTATACCTACAGCTATGTTAAATTCCCATAGAGGCACTGAGGCAGATTTTTATTTTTATTTTTATTCCCTTCGGCCCTCCTTTGGAATTAAATTCATCATCATACATCATCACATACTTTTCACCATACCTAGAGATTGTTAATCAGATTATTCAGAAAATCTGTACTCAAATGGAGTAAAATGTGTGTGTGTGTGTGTGTGTGTGTGTGTGTGTGTGTGTGTGTGTGTGTGTGTGTGTGTGTGTGTGTGTGTGTGTGTGTGTGTGTGTGTGTAAAGTGGGTTATTTGGGGTAGACCGCTAAGAGTCTGCTAGGCAGTTAACGACTCAGTTTCAAGTTGTCTCCCAGCAACAGGAATAGATCTCAGTACGAAATGTTGCCTGGTATGACTAGCATATGCTGAACACACACACACACACACACACACACACACACACAAACACACACACACACACACACACACACACAGACACACACACACACACACACACATCTACCCCAAATAACCTTTTCCACAGGGACACTCACCCTCACACACACATAAACACACACACACACACACACACACACACACACACACACACACACCACACTGTTGGAAACCCTGTACAGGCCCATGGCGATCTGATGTTGTAATCCATACAGCTAAACGAGATGTAAATTATTCATGAACATGTCTGCTTTGAAAGGCTGATTACTACCTGAGCTAGAGGATACATTCCTCACTTCTGTAATGGAGGCCTGCTTCCTGCTTCCTGCGTGTGTGTGTGTGTGTGTCGGACTCCGCAGGCTTTCCTCCCACAGTTCACAGCAACCTAGCCGTCATCATGCCAACACTCTGTAGCAACACGGCACTATCACACATGCAGCCACTAATTGCCGTTCTAACCGCGTGATTTCCTGCGTCGACTCAGAGGTCTTCATGCCATCAATGGCTGGATGCCCTGGGGGCTCTGAGACGGCGCCCAATTACACATTTCTCTCTATTGTCAGGTTTATCATGCCCATGTCCTGTGAGGAAGACCTAAGAAGCATGGATTTCGGCATTCCAGAAAAAACACATGCAAATGTTGCCATGTTGTAGCCAGGTACTCACACACACACACACACACACACACACACAGGTAATCCCTTATGGGAAGGTCTATTAAATTCATAATACATCCCCCCATGTTATCTTCAATCCCCGACAGATAAAAGGAGCAAGTTCTAAACACAGCGGCCATTTTATCTCCCCAAGCCTCGCTTTGATCTCCACCATATAGATGCTCCGAGCTCACAAAACACAAACGCACACACACACACACACACACACACACACACACACACACACACACACACACACACACAAAACACCTCTTTTTTGTCCTCTACGCTGATGCATGTTTCTTCCCAAGTCGTTTAAAGTTGGGAGAAAATACTTTGTTTCCTCCTTGTGGATCTTATTTTTCAGGGGCAGTTTTGCAACGATTTGCTGAAACATTTCCTGGCAATTCAGTAAATGACTATAATTTAAGACATTATCGGGCTGAACTGTTTTTTTTTTTTTTTTTGTAGATTACTGTAACTGCTGAGAAGAAAAGGGGGGAGTCTTTTGACATTCACCATTGATAACAGGGCTTTGTCAGCTTGTGCAGTTCCACTGGCAGGGTTGTGAAAGAAAAACACCCAAATCGACACGCTTTACAGTATTCAATTCCAGAAAAAGAACTTTTAAAAACTCAATGGGCACAGGAGACCATTTAATTCCATACAACCTGATCTGAGGTACAAGGGCAACCAGTACCAGGTCAACTTCTCTATAGTCTACAATTTCAACAGGCGCATTAACATTTAGTGTTCAAAGTTACAGCGCGCACATCCAAAACGATAAGTACTGGGTGCTGGGCAGGAAAGCACATGGTGATACACCATTAAAAAACGCTAAGGTGCAGATTCTGGTGTGCGGAATCAACGTTCTTTTACATTAACATTTAGTGACTAAGAATCTACTGACAACACATAATGGGCCCTGTCATACACCTGGTGCAAGCCGCAGCAAGTGGCCTACTGGTTAGCGCTTCGGACTTCGGGTTGCCGGTTCGAAACTCCGACCAGTAGGCCACGGCTGAAGTGCCCTTGAGCAAGGCACCTAACCCCTCACTGCTCCCCGAGCGCCGCTGTTGTTGCAGGCAGCTCACTGCGTCGGGATTAGTGTGTGCTTCACTTCACTGTGTGTTCACTGTGTTTCACTAATTCACGGATTGGGATAAAATGCAGAGACCAAATTTCCCTCACGGGATCAAAAGAGTATATACTTACACTTATACTAGGCGTGGCACGAGTCTTGTTCATATCTTACACACAATTCAGTGATGCGCTCCACTTTAATTGAACATTGGGCCCACGAGTGTGTCAATTAAAGAAATAGATGTGGTGCATGATCCAAAAATTGCTATCGTCCACCCTCTAAAGAGCATTATGCCACTGACCGAGACAAACCTGGTCTAAAGCGAAAGGTGCATATAATGCACAGCGGAAGACGCACTGTCACGAGATGTAAGCAGCCCTTAGCAACCAGTCCCAAACAACTCCTCTGCAGGATAAATATCCTTTTTATTCAGTCATTCATTACATTAATACACAGGATTAGATGTTAAAATCCCTTGTGCCAAAATCCAAGGTAAAAACACATTCAGAAGCCCCTGCTCAAGTTTAACTTTAAAAAGCACACTACCCACAAATCCGCCAACAAATGGTCACAAGCACAATGCAAATGGCCTATCCAACAGCAGTAGCCTATATAGTATGCGGCATGTCATTGGGGTTATCAAGTGGGCACCCTCATTCACCGATGTTTCGTTAAGTTAGGCCCACGACACCTCATGAAGGCTTAACAGTGAAACCAGCGTCCTGGAGACACTCCCCTCCATGCTGCCACCATATTACCACATTGAAATATCCAATACCCAAAATACTCTTAACCAGCCCAGGCATGGTCTAAGTTGGCTAGGTCGGTCCGTCCCGTTGATGTGGACTGAACCATAAACCATAAAGAACCTTAGCCAAGTACCATCACCCTAGGCACAGCCCATCACAAACACAAAACAAATTAGCCAGTTAGCTTAGCCCATTATCTTAGGCCCCATCCCAAACACAAAACAAATTAGCCAGCAGTTAGCTTACGCCCCATGCTGCCCCATATTACCACAACAAGCATCCAAACATTATTGGGGTAAGTGTTGCTTTTTTTCAGGCTATGTTTTCGATGGTAACACCTTGTCAGTCAATAGTGAAAGTAAATAATGGTGTAGTATAACTGTTTTGCTGTTGCCTATGAGACCACGGTTGTGACGATGTGCCGCATCAGCAGCACATTGCACTTTGATTATTTGATTATTTAATTAATGATATATGTTATGTCAATTTCATGAATTATTTGTGCGTGTTCTATATGTTAGGCGCGTTCCTTTGCGCGCGAGGAATGTTGCTTAATATTGGATCATGTGTTTTTGGGGTTGTGCTATGGTAACTTTTGATGTAATGATGTATGCTTTAGATGTCCGCCAGGTAGGGGCGGTGTGCCCGTTTTGGGTGTTTAGACTTCGCCGGTGTTGGTGGAAGTAATTAGTTAATTGGCCATTTAAACGCCGGCTTTTCTCTATGCAGGGGTTCAAAGTTTTGTGACGCGCGGTAAGGGGCTGATGTGAGTCCTGCGGTCAGGTCTGATTGTATAGCTAGTGCAGGGGTCGGCAACCCGCGGCTCCGGAGCCGCATGCGGCTCTTTGATCCCTCTGATGCGGCTCAGCTTTTGAAAATAATGTATTTTATTTTAGTTCGTAGGTCTATCTGAGTAATTTATATAACTTCCCACCTCACTTGACTCCGTAACCGTAGCCTGCACATTGTTACATTCGCGGTTCGTTGCCATGTCAATATCAAACAAAATCACCGATTTCCCTCCATTTCAGTCAACGAGAACACTTGTCTTTAATTGTTATTGTTGATGTGTGCGCTTGCTGTAGGCTAGATAAGGAAAATGTCAAAAAGGAAACGTCAGCGACCACAGCTTGCGAGCGCGAACACTAGCGGGCTG
>NW_027468870.1:4838738-4844417 GCF_046254945.1 Alosa pseudoharengus
TGCCGTGTCCTCTCCCTGGTGGCTATGAGAGGGTTAACTCTGCCGTGTCCTCTCCCTAGTGGCTATGAGAGGGTTAACTCTGGTAGTGAGAGGGTTAACTCTGCCGTGTCCTCTCCCTGGTGGCTATGAGAGGGTTAACTCTGGTAGTGAGAGGGTTAACTCTGCCGTGTCCTCGGGAGGCTCAGCTGCTTTGATGCTCATTTCAAAGGGCCCTCTGACCTCCATGTTTATTAGCTTTGTTTCATCCTTTTTTCTCTGCTATTTTTTGGCCTTTGTTTTGGTGCATGTTTTGTGCAGGCTTATTTATTTGTTTATTTACTTGTTTGTTTATTTATTTATTTCTGCAGCGGTTATAAGCAACAGCTGGATCAATCAGAGGAGTTTCTTTGGTGTTTCTACCCTCTGCGCTGCTTTCACATCTGTTTACAGAGAGAGCGCTGGAGAGAGAAGCGCTGAACTGAAGGACAAAGAGAGCGCTGGAGAGAGAAGCGCTGAACTGAAGGACAAAGAGAGCGCTGGAGAGAGAAAGAGAAACAAAGAGAGAGAGAGATGGAGGGAGGGAGAGAGAGATGGAGGGAGAGAGATGGAGGAAACAGAGAGAGAGATGGAGGACACAGAGAGAGAGATGGAGGACACAGAGAGAGAGATGGAGGACACAGAGAGAGAGATGGAGGACACAGAGAGAGAGATGGAGGACACAGAGAGAGAGATGGAGGACACAGAGAGAGAGATGGAGGACACAGAGAGAGAGATGGAGGACACAGAGAGAGAGATGGAGGACACAGAGAGAGAGATGGAGGAAACAGAGAGAGAGATGGAGGGAGGGAGAGATGGAGGACACAGAGAGAGATGGAGGGAGGGAGAGAGATGGAGGGAGAGAGATGGAGGAAACAGAGAGAGAGATGGAGGGAGGGAGAGAGAGATGGAGGACACAGAGAGAGAGATAGAGGGAGGGAGAGAGAGATGGAGGACACAGAGAGAGATGAAAGGAGGGAGAGAGATGGAGAGAGAGATGGAGGAAACAGAGAGAGAGATGGAGGGAGGGAGAGGGAGATGGAGGACACAGAGAGAGATGAAAGGAGGGAGAGAGATGGAGAGAGAGATGGAGGAAACGGAGAGAGAGATAGAGGGAGGGAGAGAGAGATGGAGAGAAAGAGATGGAGGGAGAAAGAGGGAGGGAGAGGGAGGAAGGGATGGAGAGATGGAAAGGGAGAGGCAGAAAGATGAAGAGAGCAAGGGCAGCATGAATCAGAGAGAAGGGGAGAAGGACGAGACGGATGTGTTAATTGCAGATTATGATGCAACGGAAGAGCCAATGAGGACATGACTGAGCTCTGCTTCACAATACTCTAGACAAAAGGCAGATAATCTGTCTGACTAAGCCCCCCTACCCCCAGACACACACACACCCCCAGACACACACACACACACACACACACACACATGCATACACACACGCACACACATATCAGAGGTGATGATGAAGGTCATGATGAGTTGGAAAGAGGTACCTGTAGCTGCTCTCTTCCATACACCGTCTCATTCCACAACACACCAGGCCCAGAACTACCCCAGACTCTCCAGAACTACCCCAGACTGTCCAGAGCTAGCCCAGTCACCCCAGATCCAGCACGAGCAGGCTCACATTGCTAGTGTGTTCCTAGCTCAGGCTGCCGACCAGAAGACAACCCACTAATACACAAGAGCTTTGAGGCTATAGGCACTGGGTGTGGGGGACCTAGATCCTATCCTTCCCAGGATGGTATAATCGCATTACCCCGACCCACCACACAGTGAAAGTAGGTTATCTGATCATAAACTTGTTCCTGGGAAGACCTCATACTCGACAGTGCCTTAATATGATGCCCTCCGAAGTCTAAGATTGTTACCAAGGCAATATGATACCTTCCAAAGTCTAGGATAGTTACCAAGGCAATATGATACCTTCCAAAGTCTAGGATAGTTACCAAGGCACTCTATGTCAAACACAAAGACACTGTCATACTCTGGTGGCTCCAAAGATGATTGTTGACAATGTTGTAGTTGTTGTTGAATTTAATTACATCCATTTCACCGAGAGACAGAGAAATCCGATCGTTAACTCCTCAGCGACTACAGACTACAAAACAAACTCGATAGCCCTGTTTTCCTCGTTCAATGTCCTCTGTATGTGGTGCATTACAACTCACCAGCATGGATATGTTAGGCCTTTTGGAATCTGGGTAAGTATGGGAGTGGACACTAGTCTGTGTGGAAAACTGCTATTAAGAGAGTGGCGTTTAGCAATTTGAGCAGCTGATTAAGTGTCTGTGTGTGTGTGTGTGTGTGTGTGTGAGAGGAGAATTCGTTCCACTTCCTCTCTTTCAGACGGTGACCTTTCCCAGACGTGGAAGTGGGCCCAGCAGTCGCGGACACTCGACGCTTCTTAAAACATTCAGGAAATTAGGTGAGCAGTGAATCGAACAATCTGGTGGCCAAGCTGTTTAGATGCAAATTGGCAGCCTCTCAAGGCTATGTGAGCTCACATAGAAAACAGACATTAGGATTCGCTAAGGTAAGTAATTCAGTAATTCAGTCTTTTCCCCTTTTTTTCTCTCTCTCTGTTTCTCTTTCTCTGAAACACACACACACTAACAGCTTTCACATAAACACACACTCTCTACCGCTCTCTCTCTCTCTCTCTCTCTCTCTCTCGCTCTCTCTCTCTCTCTTTTTCGCCCATTTCCCTCTAAAATGCATATAGATGGCCCTCTTGCATTAGCTGAGCTCACGAAGGCTCGTTAAATGAGCAGGTTAAGCAAATGCAAAGCCAGAGCAAGGAGACACAGAGGCGTGCCTGTGAAAGCACCTGTCATGCCCACGCTAATTAGAATGTATACGGCAGGTAGCGCAGTACTGTTCAGGTGCACATCTAAATGACGCTAACATGAAGGGTGGAAGGTGATGTAACCTTGGTAACGAGCGAGGCAAGCCTTTTGCGATGCTAATGCTCGAGCGCTTCTCACTGTCTCGCTCGTGCTCTCTGAGCGCTCAAAAGACAGGATTAGCGTAGGCTGCCTCTGCCTCTGCTCGCCTCTCCTCTCCTTTTCATGTGAGGCGTCTGACGCCCCTGCCTGTGGCGGTAAACACACACTCATCGGCCGCTCTGAACGAACCTGTCAAAGCCACTCTTCTGCTGATGTGGGGAAACACAGAACGACGTATGCATGGGAGAGGGAAAGAGAGGGGGAAAGAGAGGGAGAGAGGGAGAGAGGGAACGATCAAGTGACAGGCGTAATGGGAGAGTGAGAGAAAGAGGGAGAAAGAGAGAGAAAGAGAGACAGAGCGATCAAGCGACGGGCGTAATGGTAAACAAAGATGACACAGACACGCTAACAAACTGAGCCGTGGCGCACGAGAAAGTTGCCGATTAATGAAAAGCGCCAGTGTGACAGATTAACAGGCACACTGCACTGGGGTTAAGTGAACACAGCAGCCAGTGTGTCAGATTAACAGGCACACTGCACTGGGGTTAAGTGAACACAGCAGCCAGTGTGACAGTGACAGTGACAGTGGCCCAACCCCCCCATCCAGCAAACCATCACAAAGAGAGAGAGAGAGAGAGAGAGAGAGAGAGAGAGAGGGAGAGGGAGAGAGAGAGAGAGGGAAGAAGAGAGGGAGAGAGACAGAGAAAGAGAGAGTGACAGTGGCCCACCCCCCATCATCCAGCACACCATCACAAAGAGAGAGATGGAGAGAGAGAGAGAGAGAGAGAGAGAGAGAGAGAGAGAGAGAGAGAGAGGGAGGGAGGGAGAGAGGGAGAGAGAGAGGGGGAGAGAGGGAGATAGAGAGAGAGAGAGAGGGAGAGAGAGAGGGAGGGAGGGAGAGAGAGAGAGGGAAAGAGGGAGATAGGGAGGGAGGGAGAGAGAGAGGGAGAGAGTGACAGTGGCCCATCCCCCCTCATCCAGCACACCATCACAAAGCAGCACTGGCACTGTTTATGTGCCACTGTGTTCACAGCTCGCATCTCATGAGTATCACTGGAATGAATTACGCTCTGGTGAAGTCAGATCGATCCGTCTCGAAGGACCAGAAACACAGACTTGCAAATCAGCTCACCACTCCCACAAACAGGTTTGGACACAGAAATAACACACAAAGGTTGAAATCACGCCATTGCCCAGGGTGGTCACTAGAACCTGCTCCAGTGTTTTACAAAGGCAGCTATCATTGTCTGCAGGTAGGGCTGAGGACCTATCAGGAGAGTCCAACAGATGTTCAAATCACATCAAGCCCCAGTGCATTCTGGGAATGTCCCCAAGCAACAAAACTGCAATGGAAGAGAAGTTTCTCAAGGATGGATACCATTGTAAACAGCCTATTATGACAGTGCACACACACACACACACACACACACAGATGGATCTCACAAACACTTACAGACACACAAACACACAAACACACACACACACACACACACACACACACACACACAAGGTGTGAAGGCTCCCCTTAGGAGCTGTAAACTAGCTCCCTGCAGTCGTCCAACTAGCCAGTGCTGGCACTAGCCACCTGCTCTGCTGGTTCTCCATGGGGGCCCCTGCCTCTCGCACTCCCCATTAGCGAGCATCCTCTCTGGGCAGCAGGGGAGGCCCAGGGGGGCTGGGGGGGCTGGGGGGTGGAGATCTGGCTGCCTGGCTGGCTGGCTGGCTGGCTGGCTGGCTGCCCAGATGCACAGGAGCAGTGAGTGTAAATATGAACGCCCGGGAGTCCTGGAGCTCGGTCACCGCTCCCGTCAGAGAGAGAGGAAGGACATGGATGTGAGCTGTACTGTTTCCGCTCCGAGAGAAGGGAGAGAGAGGGAGAGAGAGAAAGAGAGAGAGAGAGAGAGAGAGAGAGAGAGAGGGGGGGAGGGAGATAGAGAGGGAGAGAGAGGAGATGAGGGGAGAAAAAGAGAGAGAGAGAGAGGAGATGAGGGGAGAAAAAAAAGAAAGAGAGAGAGAGAGATAGGGAGGATGAGATGAAAGAAAAGAAAGAAAAAAAAGAAAAGAAGAAGAGGAGTAGAGGAGATAAAAGTGGAAAGAAGGAAGAGAACAGAAGTAAAAGAGGAGAACAGAGAGAGAGAGAGAGAGAGAGAGAGAGAGAGAGAGAGAGAGAGAGAGAGAGAGAGAGAGAGAGAGAGAGAGAGAGAGAGAGAGAGAGAGAGAGAGAGAGAGAGAGAGAGAGGAGTGGAGAACAGAGAGAGAGAGAGAGAGAAGAGAGAGAGAGAGAGAGAGAGGAGAGGAGTGGAGAACAGAGAGAGAGAGAGAGAGAGGAGAGAGAGAGAGGAGAGAGAGAGAGAGAGAGAGAGAGAGAGAGAGAGAGAGAGGAGAGAGAGAGAGAGGAGTGGAGAACAGAGAGAGAGAGAGAGAGACAGAGAGAGAGAGAGAGAGAGAGAGAGAGAGAGAGAGGACACAAGCGTGAAGGTTAGCTTACAGCTGCTTCTCATGCTTATCACCCAGACTGGCACAGCAGTGGCGAGGGCACGCATGCTGCTACAGCGGGCACCACAGGCACGATGCCCGCCAGGGAACCCACTGGAGGAGAGAGACTGGTGCCTGCCCGCCTGATGCCATCTGATGCCACCAACTTCACCCGTTTACCAGTCTGATGCCATCTGATGCCAACATCTTCACCCGTTTACCAGTCTGATGCCATCTG
>NW_027468870.1:4874615-4877115 GCF_046254945.1 Alosa pseudoharengus
TTTTGTAGCAGGGCCTACAGGCCAGGCACCCGCCACCACTGTGCTCCTGCAGAGTGTGAACAGCGTGCGGGTGTGTGTGTGTGTGAGCATGTGTGTGTGTGTGTGTGTGTGTGTGTGAGCATGTGTGTGTGTGTGTGAGCATGTGTGTGTGTGTGTATGTATGTGTGTGTGTGTGTGTGTGTGAGCATGTGTGTGTGTGAGCATGTGTGTGTGTGTGTGTGTGTGTGTGTGTGTGTGTGAGCATGTGTGTGTGTGTGTGTGTGTGTGTGTGTGTGAGCATGTGTGTGTGTGTGTGTGTGTGTGTATGTGTATGTGTGTGTGTGTGAGTGTGAGCCCCTGTGAGCACATTTCTGGCCTCATGATACTGTGGCTATACGCAACAGTAAATTCTAATTCATATGACTATTTATGCAACAATAAATGCTAACCCATAACACTATGCAACCGAAAAATGCTAACCCATGAGGCTATTAAATGAGTCTATTAAAATGCTACCCCGTGACACAGTCAATATTAGATTAACACTTGCAGCAGCAATACATACAGTATAATCAGTCTATCAAACTGTACATGTCTAGTCCCTGCACATTGCAATGGGTGTATGAAACAATAAATGTGAGATGGTATAAGATGGTATGGATAGGTGCAGGGATGGCATGTTGCAGTGAGTTTATAGATGTGCATTTGTATGCGTAGCACACAGCAGTGGACCCCTGGGTCTGCTCTGACAGAGCCCTGTGTTTATGAAGTATTTATCAGGGTATGCTACTTGAACACTAACATGGTGTTCGGAGAAGTGTGTTTACATGAGTAGGACACACAACAATAATTATCTCAAGCTATTTGCAAGCGCTTGTGACATCAGAGTATATGACTAATGTACATGACTTCAGTTCCCTTGACTAATGTACAACTCTAACATCTTTAGAGTGGTGTATCCAGATGACTTCAGTACATGACTAATGTGCAACTCTAACATCTTTAGAGTGGTGTCTCCAGATGAGTCAGACAAGAAATCTCCATCTCAAACTTCCTACAACAGGCCATGACTTCAATGTCTCACTCCATATATTCGTATAATGCACCGGACAATAGTTATTATTAAAATAATGAGAAAACAACTCCATGCACCATTCCCACTGACTTGTGTACATGCGGGTGAACTGACTTGTGGACTACACTGTAACTATAACCTGGGTCTAACCTGGGTCTAGCACTAATCTGGATTTAAGGCCTATTCACACCAAGAACGATAACGATAACTATAACCATAACCATAACAATAAAAGCGTTCACACTGAACAAAGATAAATAAAGTCTCTCCTTGTGTTAATGAATGTGACAGTTAAAATTCGATGGGTTCGGATTGGCTATTAGCTTTTTATTGTTCTGAAAATCGCTCTGAAAGTGATCCCCAACAATATCGTTCTTCATGTTGTTATAATTACAGTTTGTGTGAACGCCATCATTCATATTAACGAGAACGATATTTATTTACAGTTATCGTTATCGCTCTTGGTGTGAATGGTCCTGCTCCTGATCCGGCTATGCCTGATTCAGTGTCAAGGGGTGCCACTGCAAATTGTGGGCAGTATGAAAGAAAATAGTATTGGGCTATTATTATTATTATTATTATTATTATTATTATTATTATTATTGTAATAATAACAATTATAATGGTGGTCATTGGGGATTGCTGTGCAAGGGCACGGGAAGGGGGGTGCTGAGGGTGCTGCAGCACCCCCTGCTGGCAGGAGATAGATTTTTAAGATTTGTTATATATATTTTTAAATAATTACTAATTCGCTGTCTGACATTATTCATATTTTTGTATGTGAAATGATGAGTCAAATAGCAAAAAAGAGTTATGGATAGGTTTGAATATAGGCTACTAAAAATTAACAGTTATAAAGATTAACGTGAACGTGAGTAGTGTGGTTTCAGCTAAGTGTGTAGGCCTACGGTTGAGGCCTACATATTCTATGCGATTTACACGTTCAAAAATGCATGGATAAGCTGAAAGAAACTTTAATTGTGTTGTACAGCAAAATGAATAAATTATAGCTAGTGAAATCATTTCACTAGTCGCAGATAGAAATTATTAGGACACATACTTGCTGTGGAGACGACACACTTTAGGCTATTCAGAAATTATTTGCGAGATCATTGCAGCCTGATTATTAGCCTATATTTAAAGCCTAACATCTCTGGTGTGGTTTTGACGATCAGAAAAGTAATTTTCCTTAGCTAAACTGAAATAGGCTAATGATGTCAAGTGCACTTCTGTGGTGTTAGAGTGGGTGCAGTGAAGTCGGAGTGCTGTCGCGGAACATTGAAATTTGTGGCTGCCCAGGACGTTTCTAAAACTTCTCTCTATCACCCGCACACCGCACTAAAATGACGTATTTAGCAGTCAAAATCCGAAACATGTCCAGGAGGGGAGAAATCGTCGGACATCCATTATATTTGTTATTCAGCACCCCTGGTCAAAAATAGGTTC
>NW_027468870.1:4889615-4914615 GCF_046254945.1 Alosa pseudoharengus
AACACACACACACACACATACACACACGCACGGCCACAACAACAACAACAACACACACACACACACACACACACAAACACTTACACACACACACACACACACATAAACACACACACACACACACACACACACACACACACATACAAATACACACACGCACGGCCACAACAACAACACACACACACACAAACACACACACACACACACACACAAACACACACACACACACACACAAACAAACACACACACACACAAACACACACACACACACACACACACACACACACAGACACACACACACACACACACACAAACACACACATGCACACACACACACACACACACACACACACACACACACACACACACACACACACACATAAACACATTCCATTCTCTTAAATGGCTGCAATTACTCTCCCACGTCTCTCACAGAGTCACGACTCCAGCCGTCTTCCAACCTCCTGTCCACCTCTGTGTCCACCTCTGCCTCTCCCTACACTACATTCTGCTGCCCTCAAACACTACATTCTGCTGCCCTCAAACACTCCAGACTCTTCTACCCTTAAACACTCCAGACTCTTCTACCCATAAACACTCCAGACTCTTCTACCCTTAAACACTCCACATTCTTTTACACTTAAACACTCCAGACTCTTCTACCCTTAAACACTCCACCTTCTTTTCCCCTAAAGACTCCACATTATTTTACCCTTAAAGACTCCATATTATTTTACCCTTAATCCACATTATTTTACCCTTAAAGACTCCACATTATTTTACCCTTAAAGACTCCACATTCTGGAGCTTCTCTGAGCTCCTCTGGATTCTGAAAGACTCTGAAGTCTTCCTCTGCCCCAGGCTGCAGGCTCTGCTGACTCAGGGGGCAGACAGCAGGCCCGGTGTTTCCCTCCCAAACATAATTCAGCTCTGATCAGCTTAATCACTCACAGCCAGATTGTTTCTTTTTGCTGACAAACCCCCTGATCGGCCTCTCCTTTCCCTCGGCCCAACCCTCGCCACGCACATCAGATTGCCGCTTGGCAGCATTCTAAAGCAGTTCACACACACACACACACACACACACACACACACACACACACACACACACGCACACCACACACACACACACACACACACACACACACACACACACACACACCAGCGGCTGCATACGGCTGGTTGAGCTGGACCAGGGGAGCAGAGGGCTGTTTTCTGAGACTGCGAGCGGCGTCGTTAGATTGTGAGGTTACATCGCTCAGACAGGCAGCGCAGGACATACTGAGAGTGTCATTTCCTCTAAAGAGTGAGTGCAGGGTAATGCCTGAGAGTGTCATCTCCTCTAAAGAGTGAGTGCAGGGTAATGCCTGAGAGTGTCATCTCCTCTAAAGAGTGAGGTAATGCCTGAGAGTGTCATCTCCTCTAAAGAGTGAGGTGATGCCTGAGAGTGTCATCTCCTCTAAAGAGTGAGGTAATGCCTGAGAGTGTCATCTCCTCTAAAGAGTGAGTGCAGGGTAATGACTGAGAGTGTCATCTCCTCTAAAGAGTGAGGTAATGCCTGAGAGTGTCATCTCCTCTAAAGAGTGAGGTAATGCCTGAGAGTGTCATCTCCTCTAAAGAGTGAGAGAGCAGGGTAATGCCTGAGAGTGTCATCTCCTCTAAAGAGTGAGACAGCAGGGTAATACCTACCTGAGAGTCGATGTTCAGCCATTAAACAGCTTCAGAGTCACGCCACACACCAGGCGTGCGGGAACCTATTTTTGACCAGGGGTGCTGAATAACAAATATAATGGATGTCCGACGATTTCTCCCCTCCTGGACATGTTTCGGATTTTGACTGCTAAATACGTCATTTTAGTGCGGTGTGCAGGTGATAGAGAGAAGTTTTAGAAACGTCCTGGGCAGCCACAAATTTCAATGTTCCGCGACAGCAATCCGAAGCCACTCGCCCACCCTAACCCCACAGAAGCGCACTGGACATCATTAGCCTATTTCAGTATAGCTAAGGAAAATTACTTTTCTGATCGTCAAAACCACACCAGAGATGTTTGGCATTAAATATAGGCTAATAATCAGGCTACAATGATCTCGCAAATAATTCCTGAATAGCCTAAAGTGTGTCGTCTCCACAGCAAGTATGTGTCCTAATAATTTCTATCTTAGCGACTAGGATAGTGAAATGATTTCACTAGCTATACATTTATTAATTTTGCAAAACTGTAAAACATAATTAAAGTTTCTTTCAGCTTATCCATGCTTTTTTGAACGTGTAAAGCGCATAGAATATGTAGGCCTATATCAACCGTAGGCCTACACACTTGATTGCTATCACATAGCTGAAACCACGCTACGGTTCTTACAGTAACTGACTCACGTTCACGTTGATCTCTATAACTGTTCATTTTTAGTAGCCTATATTCGAACCTATCCATAACCCTTTTTTGTTATTTGACTCATCATTTCACATACAAAAATATAAATAATGTCAGACAGCGAATTAGTAATTATTAAAACATGTATATAATATTTTTTAAAAATCTATCTCCTGCTGCAGCGCCCTCAGCACCCCCCTTGCCACACACAACAACCAGCTCACAACACAACCACTCACATCAAGAGGCCCTGATGGTCCAGTATTTGTGTGTGTGTGTGTGTGTGTGTGTGATGCTGTACCTCGGACGCTGGGCTGTTAACTGGGGTGGAGCGTGGTGTTGAACACCGGGGTGGGGTGAGGAGGGTGGGGGGAGCATGGTGTTGAACACAGGGGGGGGATAGTAAACTTCATAGGGGAGACTACAACAGTAGCATGTCTCTGTGTCAGTATATGCTGATATGGTTTTCTGGTGTTTTAAATCACATGTTACATCAAGGTAACACTGGGAAGGGGGTGGCAGGTAAAACCCTCATCCTATGGGCGGTGCTTACAGACAGACAGACAGACAAGATATTCATCAGCTCCATTCCCTCATCCTATGGGCCGTGCTTAGATAGACAGACAGACAAGGTATTCATCAATTCCATTCCATGAGGATACATATTGCATAGTTCACAGAGAATGCTTCTAGTTCATGGCCTTCTGATCCAATTCAGCGTAACTCCGTCAAAGTTAGTTCTGTGCCAGGGAGTTTCATTTCATCTGGCTTGGATAAAAGGCTTTGATGCTGATCACAAATGACGTCTTATTAAAGCTGAATGCATGGATAGAGACGCTCCTCTATACTTATATCTTATATCTCACCTTTCCTTCTCTCTAAGTCTTGCCGTTCTACACGCAGGCCCTTCTCAGGGAATCTCACCACACGTTCACCACTACATTTACACCAAGCCATCAGCGTTCACCACTACATTTACACCAAGCCATCAGCGTTCACCACTACATTTACACCAAGCCATCAGTGGAATGGAATCTCACCACACGTTCACCACTACATTTACACCAAGCCATCAGCGTTCACCACTACATTTACACCAAGCCATCAGCGTTCACCACTACATTTACACCAAGCCATCAGTGGAATGGAATCTCACCACACCAAGCCATCAGCGTTCACCACTACATTTACACACCAAGCCATCAGCGTTCACCACTACATTTACACCAAGCCATCAGTGGAATGGAATCTCACCACACGTTCACAACTACATTTACACCAAGCCATCAGCGTTCACCACTACATTTACACCAAGCCATCAGTGGAATGAGATTCAAACCTGTAATGTTGGTGGTAATTTACATAAAAGATTTCAATTTATGTGCAAATTGAATTCATGTTTGTTTTGTAATTGTTCATCTGTGTCAGGGAGACTGGATCTCACATACACGAGTATCATTAATACATACACGGTAAACACTCAAGAGATAAGCAGAAGCCTATTATTTTTGAAACGGCTGAAGAAACTCAGAAAGTTTCCAGAAGCTCTGCTGAAGTTGAGGACAAAAAATGCCAAAAGGCACATTCCTTTTTTATAGCTGTAAATGTGTTTATGAACTTTTGTCTTTAAAAACTTTCACAAAATTAATTTTTCATCAGACTGTTCTTACTTAAATACTTTATCCTTGTCATTTCAATTGCCTAAGTATTGGAATAAACAAGACATGGCTTACAGCAAGAGAGAATGAGAGACACAAGAGAGACATAAAGAGAGAGAGAGAGATGAAGAGAGAGAGAGATGAAGAGAGAGAGAGATGGAGAGAGAGAGATGAAGAGAGAGAGAGATGGAGAGAGAGAGAGATGAAGAGAGAGAGAGATGGAGAGAGAGAGAGATGGAGAGAGAGAGATGAAGGGAGAGAGAGAGATGGAGAGAGAGAGAGATGGAGAGAGAGAGAGAGATGAAGAGAGAGAGGCAGACAGATGAGTGGGGGATAGACAGTGGATCAAAAAATAACTCTTAATACTAATTAAAGAATTTGATTAGTTATAGAATTTGATTTATTTACAGTATTTATTTATACATTTACTTTCTTTCACATCAGTTATATTTACTGTCTAGCCTACATGGTCTCAGACTTGTAGCGTTGGCAGCAAGTTGATTAATTTATGCTGCCAACAATTTGATTTGATTTGAGCTAAGCTCTCATCTGGCAACCAACTCTTCCCCACATGTGACACAGACCCTGGATCTGCCCCATCTGTCCCACATCTGCCCCACATGTGACAGACCCTGGATCTACCACATCTGCCCCACATGTGACACAGACCCTGGATCTGCCACATCTGCCCCACATCTGTCCCACATCTGCCCCACATCTGCCCCATATCTGACACAGACCCTGGATCTGCCCCATATCTACCACATCTGCCCCATATCTGTCTCATATCTGCCCCACATGTGACACAGACCCTGGATCTACTACATCTGCCCCACATGTGACACAGACCCTGGATCTGCCCCATATCTATCACATGTGCCCCATATCTGTCTCATATCTGCCCCACATGTGACACAGACCCTGGATCTGCCCCATCTGTCCCACATCTGTGCAGTGTATCTGAGCCGGATGTGAGCCGTGTCTTGCTGGCACCGTAGCCATCTGTGTGCTGTGGCACGGCCGTGCGGGATGTGTGTGTGTGTGTGTGTGTGCTGTGGCACGGCCGTGCGGGGTGTGTGTGTGTGTGTGTGTGTGTGTGTGTGCGTGTGTGTGTGCTGTGGCACGGCCGTGCGGGGTGTGTGTGTGTGTGTGTGTGTGTGTGTGTGCTGTGGCACGGCCATGCAGGGTGTGTGTGTGTGTGTGTGTGTGTGTGTGTGTGTGTGCTGTGGCACGGCCGTGCGGGGTGTGTGTGTGTGTGTGTGTGTGTGTGTGTGTGTGCTGTGGCACAGCTGTGCGGGGTGTGTGTGTGTGTGTGTGTGTGTGTGTGTGTGTTTGCATATTTGTGTACCGTATGCGTGTGTGTGTGTGTGTGTGTGTGTGTGTGTGTGTGTGTGTGTTTGCATATTTGTGTACCGTATGCGTGTGTGTGTGTGTGTGTGTGTGTGTGTGTGTGCGCATGCGTCAGGGGTAGTGGGTGGTCAGACTGTTGAAATATGTATGTGTGCGGGGGCTGGGCTTGTTGGGGTGTATGCCTGTGAGGGAAGGTCAGAAGAAAAATGTGTGCGTGCGTGCCTGTGTGTGTCTGCATGTGTGTGTATTTGTGTGTGTGTGTGTGTGTGTGTGTGTGTGTGTGTGTGTGTGTGTGTGTGTGTGTGTGTGTGTGTGTGTGTGTGTGCTTGTGTGTGAGAGGTGAAGTGGGTGGTAAGATGTTGTATGTAATCATCAGAGAAGGTGGAGCAAGGTTGCATCGTTTGGTATGTGGCAAGGTCAACCTTCAGCCTACACCTTTGTGTGTGTGTGTGTGTGTGTGTGTGTGTGTGTGTGTGTGTGTGTGTGTGTGTTGGTGTTCTATGGAATTTTCAGGCTTGAGACATGCCTTTATGCCTTTATGTATGTGTCTCTACATATGTATGCTCTCTACATGAGGCCAGGGTCCTCAGCACATCTGTGTGTGTGTGTGTGTGCGTGCGTGCGTGTGTATGTTTCGGGGTGCGTGTGTGTGTGTGTGTGTTCGTGCGTGCGTGTGCGTGCCGTGTACATGCGTGCCGTGTACATGTGTGTGTGTGTGTGCGTGCATGCGTGCGTGTGTATGCTTCGGGGGGCGTGCGTGCGTGCGTGCGTGTGTGTGTGTGTGCGTGTGTGCATGCGTGTGTGTGTATGTTTCGGGGTGCGTGCGTGTGTGTGTGTGTGTGTGTGTGTGTGTGTGTGTGTGAGGCACACCTCCAGCTTTACAGCTCTGCTCTGGGGAGGCAGCTGTGGGCGGGCATGGCTTATTTCAAGTATGTGTGTTTATTAGGCTGTTCATTTTTGAGTGTGTAGCATATGTGTGTGTGTTGATGCATTTGTTTGTGTGTGTGCTTGTGTGTTTACATGTGTGTGTGAAATAGAGTGCGAGAGAGAGAGGCAGAGTTTGTCTGTGTGTGTGTGTGTGTTTGTTTGTTTGTTTGTGTGATATTGAGGAAATTGTATTAGCACTCCCTACGACCTTGGCTCCCAACTGATTGTCACCAACATTATAATCTTAGTCTTCACTTTGCTGAGAATGAATAAACTGTACACACACACACACACACACACACACACACACACAGCGACCCCTCACACACACCAATAACAATCCCTTTACACCACCTCCCTGCACACGCAAATGCCACTATGTCTACACACACACCCTTGCATGTGTGTGTGCTTGTGTGTGGCCTGTCCTTGAACCATGATGTTGACACTCATACATTCACACATACAAACACTTACACACACACACGCACACCTACACACAGCGACCCCTCACACACATCAATAACAACCCCTTTACACCACCTCCCTGCACACACAAATGCCACTATTAGATTATCAGATATAACCTCCGGAGTATAGGTTTGTCAAACGGAGGTCCTACCCTTCTGATGATTCAGATATGATGCTAACCTGCGGACCTTATACTAACCTTATACGGACCTATGTGTGAAGGAAATACACGCACATTACAGAATCTCTGTGTGGTTGTCCAGTGTGTGTGTGTGTGTGTGTGGCCTGTCCTTCCACCATGCCGCTGACACTCATGCACTCACACATACAAACACTTAGACATACTCACACGCACACTTACACACACACTCACATGTACACTCACACATAGACACACACACATGCACACTCTCACACACACACACACTCACACACACACAGTCACTCACACACGCACATGCACACTCACGCACACACGCTAATGCCTCAGGCTGTGGCGGGGTGTAATGCGTCAGACTGCTGCATGTAATCGCCTGTGATCAATTCACCAATTCACCTCTTGCCTGCCCACTCTGTAGCCGACCACAGCTCTGTGTAGCCTCATCAACCCCCCCCCACCACACACACACACACACACACACAGCTCTCAGCCCTTATCTAAATCTCTGCCATCCATTCCTGCCGCTCCTGCCTGCCTGCCTGTGATGTGATGCTGGCCCCTTCTATGCCTGTGATGTGATGCTGGCCCCTTCTCTGCCTGTGATGTGATGCTGGCCCCTTCTCTTCTCTGGAGAGCAGTGTTATGTGTGCTGTGTCCAGGCCAGTGGTCGATACTGCTATTCACACTCACTCACTCACACACACACACACACACACACACACACACACACACACTGTCACTCACACACACACACACGCATGCACACACACAAACACACACACACACACACACACACACACACACACACACACACACACACACACTCACTCACTCACTCACTCACTCACTCACTCACTCACTCACACACACACACACACGAACACGCATGCATGCACACACACATAGAAGCACTTACACTCACTCACACTAATACAAAAAGAGGAATGTGTGCTCAGGGAATCCATACCTGAGTCAAGTCACATTGTGCAGTGAGATTTGTGCTAGACTCCTGTGACCACATGATGACCACAGGTATGGTCACTAGTCTGGAGTTTAAGCAGTGCTGATTGAGATGTGGGGTATTACAGGTGGGGTATTACAGGTGGGGTATTACAGGTAAGGGACGACAGGTAGGATGGAGACGTGGGGTATTACAGGTGGGGGATTACAGGTGGGGTATTACAGGTGGGGGATGACAGGTAGGATGGAGACGTGGGGTATTACACACTGCAAAAACTGCTTATCTAACAAAATCTAACCAAGTGTTATTAATCTTATATCAAGATAAGAAAAACTAGTTGGTATTGTTTTCAGTATAAAGAGACTTACCTAGCGCTTTCTTGTGAAATCATTTGACTTAATTTAAAAAATAATTCACTTATTTTAAGACATCTTATCTTGAAAACAAGCAAATTTGTCTGCCAGTGCGTTAAGCAAATATGTCCTAAAAACAAGCAAATTTGTCTGCCAGTGCGTTGAGCAAATTTGTCTTGATAAGACTGCTTAAAATAAGTTAAAGTCTTCTTAAATTAAGTCAAAATGATCTTTTGAGAGGGCGCTAGGTAAGTCTTTTCATACTAAAAACAATACCAAACAGATTTTTTAATTTTAATATAAGATCAATAATACTTGGTTAGAATTCATTTTTTGCAGTGCAGGTGGGGGATTACAGGTGGGATGGACACATGGGTTTTGTCCCCGAGGGCTAAGGAGGGCTAGTGTCCTCCAGTAACATCATCACACAAAGAACAGGTGTTTGTTTTGTGTGTGTGTGTTTGAGTGTGAGAGGTTATTTATGTGTGTGTGTGTGTGTGTGTGTGTGTTTGAGTGTGAGAGGGTGTTTATGTGTGTGTGTGTGTGTGTGTATTTGAGTGTGAGAGGGTGTTTATGTGTGTGTGTGTGTGTGTGTGTGTTTGAGTGTGAGAGGGTGTTTATGTGTGTGTTTTTGTGTGTGTGTGTTTGAGTGTGAGAGGGTGTTTATGTGTGTGTTTGTGTGTGTGTTTGAGTGTGAGAGGGTGTTTATGTGTGTGTTTGTTTGTGTGTGTGTGTGTGTTTGAGTATGAGAGGGTGTGTGTGTGTGTGTGTGTGTGTGTGTGTGTGTGTGTGTGTGTGTGTGTGTATCCTCAGACACTGTGAGATGGCAGGTTGTGCTTTATCATCATCTTAGAGCACTTGTATCTCAAAGCTTCCATCAAAAAGCCGAAAGGCATTTGATAATGCTGACCGCCATATCAGAGATTCCATCAGAGCCGAATGGCGTTTGATCCAGTTACTCGATTAAACTGTGTTGGTCAGACAATCACTTCCCTGCCGTTGATGAGGGTGAACGAATGCTTGACTGAGCAGTGGATGTCAGCCAATCACTGCACTGCACCTTTGCATTGAGCTACAACAAGTACATCGAGTTCTCACTGAACGGGGACCTAAGTAATGCGTTCTTGAAGGCTTACTGTAAGGTGGAAATAGTAGAAAACAGCAGGTATGTACACTTTGATGGATAACCTGCTGCTAATGCATTCCACAGTTCAACTGATACTGATAAAAATGATTGAATTTTTCATAACTCCAGTCTGCTGATATGAAAAAAGATGTGTGATGTGTGCCTACGGTAATAGATCCTGACTCCAGTGGAATACCAACATTGTTGTATGGCAACAAAGAATCTGTCTGTCTATCTGTCTCTCTATCTATCTGTCTCTCTATTTATCTATCTATCTATCTGTCTATCTCTTGAGACTAATAAAGATGAGTGCATAAGGTAATGGATCATACTGTAGGTCCAGTGGATCTGTTGATCAAGATGTATGTCTAAGGTAATGCATCATCCACCTTTGGCACCTCTGCTGTCATGAGAGGTTGAGTGTGTGTGTGTGAGTGTATGTGTGTGTGTGTGTGTGTGTGTGTGTGTGTGTGTGTGTGTGTGTGAGTGTGAGTGTGTGTGTGTGTGTGTAAGTGTGAGTGTGTATGTGTGTGAGAGAGAGAGTGTGAGTGTGAGTGTGTGTGTGTGTGAGAGAGAGTGTGAGTTTGTGTGTGTGTGTGTGGGGGGGGGTGATTTGGAACCTGAATGTGGTCTCAAACTGGTGTGGACCTGTTGTCCATTTCATAATTAGCTGCTATGATAAACTGCCCCATTCTTCATCAGATGCAGACCCAGAGCAGTTGTATGACACCGCTGTATATTAATTAATTTATTTATTTGTTTATTTATTAAACATGGCTAGCGTGGTCGTCGTGGGAGATGTACACAGCCTGCCCTCATTACTCTGATGTGTCTGCGTAATCTGCCAGAGGATCGCCGCCGCTCCCACACGGACCACTTATGCGCCGCTGCTGATGCCCCCAAACTCATTAATTACACTGGAAACGCATAGATGCAATGATTATGTGTCACCGCGACTTCCTCATGGGCCACAGGCTGTGGTGTGGTGGAGTTCAGCAGGAGATGAGATGAGATGAGATGAGATGAGATGAGATGAGATGAGAGATATGAGATGAGAGATATGAGATGAGAGGAGATGAGAGGAGAGGAGAGGAGAGGAGATGAGATGAGATGAGATGAGGAGAGGAGAGGAGAGGAGAGGAGATGAGATGAGGGGAGAGGAGAGAAGAGGAGATGAGATGAGGGGAGAGGAGAGGAGATGAGAGAGTGTTTCATAATTCATCATTCTTCTCAAGGGTGAGTGTTTGTGGCTGCAGAGGAGTAGAAGGCAAAGGAGGGGAGAGGAGAGCTGGTGGTGGTGGTGGTGGTGGTGGTGGAGAGGAGAGCTGGTGGTGATGGTGGTGGTGGGGGAGGAGAGGAGAGCTGGTGGTGGTGGTGATGGTGGTGGTGGGGGAGGAGAGGAGAGCTGGTGGTGGTGATGGTGGTGGTGGTGGTGGTGGGGGAGGAGAGGAGAGCTGGTGGTGATGGTGGTGGTGGAGAGGAGAGCTGGTGGTGGTGGTGGTGGTGGTGGAGAGGAGAGCTGGTGGTGGTGATGGTGGTGGTGGGGGAGAGGAGAGCTGGTGGTGGTGGTGGTGGTGGTGGTGGAGAGGAGAGCTGGTGGTGGTGGTGGTGGTGGTGGTGGTGGTGGTGATGGTGGTGGTGGGGGAGGAGAGGAGAGCTGGTGGTGATGGTGATGGTGGTGGTGGAGAGGAGAGCTGGTGGTGGTGGTGGTGGTGGTGGTGGTGGGGGAGGAGAGGAGAGCTGGTGGTGATGATGGTGGTGGTGCGGGAGGAGAGGAGAGCTGATGGTGGTGGTGGTGGTGGTGGTGGGGGAGGAGAGGAGAGCTGGTGGTGGTGATGGTGGTGGTGGGGGAGGAGAGGAGAGCTGGTGGTGGTGGTGGTGATGGTGGTGGGGGAGGAGAGAGCTGGTGGTGGTGATGGTGGTGGTGGGGGAGGAGAGGAGAGCTGGTGGTGGTGGTGATGGTGGTGGTGGGGGAGGAGAGAGCTGGTGGTGGTGATGGTGGTGGTGGGGGAGGAGAGGAGAGCTGGTGGTGGTGGTGGTGGTGGTGGTGGGGGAGAGGAGAGCTGGTGGTGGTGGTGGTGATGGTGGTGGTGGGGGAGAGGAGAGCTGGTGGTGGTGGTGGTGGGGGAGGAGAGGAGAGCTGGTGGTGGTGATGGTGGTCGTGGGGGAGGAGAGGAGAGCTGGTGGTGGTGATGGTGGTGGTGGGGGAGGAGAGGAGAGCTGGTGGTGGTGGTGGTGGTGGTGGGGGAGGAGAGAGCTGGTGGTGGTGATGGTGGTGGTGGGGGAGAGGAGAGCTGGTGGTGGTGGTGGTGGTGGTGGTGGGGGAGAGGAGAGCTGGTGGTGGTGGGGGAGGGAGGAGAGGATAGAGGAGGGAAGGAGAGGAGAAGAGAGAGGAGTGAAGAGAAGAGGAGGAGAGGGGAGGAGAGGAGAGGAGGGGAGAGGAAGGGAAAGGAGCGGAAAGAAGAGGAGAGGAGGAGAGAGGGGGAGAAGAGAGGAGAGAAGGGGAGAGGAGAGAAGGGGAGAGATAGGTGGAGAGAAGAGGAGAGGAGTGGTGGTGGGGGAGAGGAGAGGAAAGGAGAGGAGAGGAGGAGAGGAGAGGAGGAAGGGGAAAGGGGAAAAGGGAGGAGAGAAGAGGAGAGGTGGTGGGGGAGAGGAGAGGAGAGGAGTGGTGGTGGGGGGAGAGGAGAGGAGAGGAGTGGTGGTGGGGGGAGAGGAGAGAGAGAGGAAAGTGGAGAGGAGATTGGAGAGTAGAGGAGGGCTGCCGGGTGTTTCACAGCTCCTCCTCCTCATGGGTGCCTGTCAGACTGACTTCTGCCTCAAACTCCCACTGTCTGACGGGAGTGTGCAGAGGGACTCAGAATGTGAAAGACTGTGTGTGTGTGTGTGTGTGTGTGTGTGTGTGTGTGTGTGTATGTGTATGTGCCCTCTCACTCACTCACTTTGCCATGCCAAATGTTTGCCCTGGGATCTCTCGGGAAGATATATACACACACACAGGGCTGACTCTCTAACCACACACACACACACACACACACACACACACACACACACACACACACAGTAAGATCAGGCACCCAGCCCAGCCGTGATGGTGATATCAAACATAAAACATGCCGAAAAAGGCAGGCACACACTCTCTCCAACAATCACACTTAAACTTAGAGGCTTCACACACACACACACACACACACACACACACACACACATTTAAACTTAGAGGCTTCACATACATATACACACGGTCACCATTACAACACCCACATCCACACTCTCTCACACACACACAAACTCACACACACACACACACACACACACATGCTCATGCTCTCTGGCCCTGTGTTTTGGTGTGGACATCGCTGGTCCCCGGGGCCTCATTGATGGACCCTGTACAGTAGCACTGCACTCCACACACGTAAAACTCAATCCAGATCAGAACAGCAGGCCAACACCCCAGAGTTTCAGAAATTATTTAAAGGATTCGCAGAGCCTTGAAGGTCCCACACACACACACACACACACACACACACAGACTCTGCACATGTTCAGAGCCTTGAAGGTCCTGCACACACACACACACACACACACACCCAAACACTGCACATGTTCAGAGCCTTGAAGGTCCTGCTGCACATGATTAGCATTTAAACATTTAAAGGTTTAGAGACTTGTCTCAACTGTTTAGTTATTAAAACATTTAAAGGTTTAGAGGCTTATCTCAACTGTCTAGTTATTTAAACCCAGGTTTAGAGGTGTACCTCAACTGTTTAGTTATTTAAACATTTACAGTAAAGGTTTAGAGGCTTATCTCAACTGTTATCTAGTGGCTAGGCTTGACTATTCAACCATTTAAACCCTGGTTAAGAGGATATGCTTGACTATGGATCCCTGACATGTTGATGTAGTGATTGAGAGCATGCAGGTGCATCATCCATCCATGGTACATCTCATTTTTTTTGTTTCCATGGTACATCTCATTTAGTTTGTTTCCATGGTACATCTTATTTTGTTTGTTTCCATGGCAGTTGGTCTAGCTGACGCAGGTAAAAACACCACTTCACCTCTGTCACATTTAACTGTTGTATGCTGTCCTGCAGAGAAATTGGTTAATCACCACCACCACCACCAGATCTCCTCTCCCCCACCACCATCACCACCACCAGCTCTCCTCTCCTCCCCCACCACCACCACCACCAATTAACCACCAATTAACAAGTCGATAAGTACACACACACACACACACACACACACACACACACACACACACACAGCCCAGACTTGGCTCAGCTCCATGACTGAACTGGACTATCTGGGTAGCCCTGTCCAATGAGACCAATAACCTCTGCCCTGTCCAACTCCCATTGGACCATTAGAGAGGGCTGCCCCCTAGGTGGCCCCAGTGACTCTAGAACGAGTAAAACACTTTGGTCTATATCAGTGGTCCCCAACCTTTTTTCTCCAGGGCCCCCCTAGTTCACTTCTGATGGAATTCGCAGAAGCTGAGGAAAATCATATTTTTGTACCTTTATTTAATAAATGTAATTATTTTCGTAACTTACAGTGCATGGCATTAATAGGCCTACATTCATTAATGTGAACCTTTGGCTTGCATACCCACAGCCAGGGCTGGAATGTCAGGTGTAATGTGAGTGACAGCTAGTCTAAAGTCGTTGTGCACCTCCAGTCTGTTCCGTGCTTTTATTTTGATGGCGACAAGTGCGCTGAAGGCCATTTCTGAAAGATATGTGAACGTGAGTATGATCCTTGTTGTGGCATGCAGTTTGAGTCTTGGAGCAATGCTGGGTGCCTTCACCATCCAAAACGTTTAAAATCTGTGTAAATTAGCGCAAGCACAGAGGCTTATCAGACATCAAGAGTGATACAATATTGAATGCAATCACAGGCCTACCTGGAAATATTTATTTGACAGAGTTGGCCTGGATGTCGGTCAGCTTGCCTTCACAATCAAGGTATTGCACATTGTCAGCCATAATTTCAAGTATACATTCATTTATTTACTAACGATAACTTTGTGCGCGAACAAGTAGCCTAAACGTGTTCTATCTACGGAGGCTGATACAGATAAAAATCACTAAAGGTTTTCATAGCTATTATGCTTTGCTTTTAAACAACGGCGATGGGAAACAGTCGATCCATGTAACGTGGGTGGGCTTTGGAATCTTTGACAACAATATTTCCCAGGCATCCTTGCTATTATTGAAGGCCGTGAGATGCAGAACAGGTCTTTCGAACTCGAATGAGCTGAACTATCGGCAACTGTGGGGATGGGTTGTCCTGGAGTCAAGCCATGGGGTGGGTGTAGTATTGACCGCGCCACCACGTCTGAGCATATCTAAACATATCAAAGGAAATCTCTGACTAGGTAGCAATGAATGGAAAATAATTTAGAGAGTGAGCAAAAGAGAGAGAGAGAGAGAGAGAGATAAAGGGATGGAGAGAGAGACAGAAGGACTAGGAGAGAGATAGAGGGTAGGAAGAGTAATGAGAAGGGAGGGATGAGGTGACAAAGGGTAGATAGAGAAAGAGAGTGATAGAGAGGGATGGAGATAAAGAGGGGAGAAGAGGGACACAGAGGGAGGAATGGAGAGATGGGCATAAAGAGAGAAAGGGATGGAGAGATGAGCATAAGGAGGTAAAGACAGAGAGAGGGGGATGGAGAGATGGGCATAAAGAGAGAGAGAGATGGAGAGATGGGCATAAAGAGAGAGAGAGATGGGCATAAGGAGGTAAAGACAGAGAGAAAGGGATGGAGAGATGGGCATAAAGAGAGAGAGAGATGGAGAGATGGGCATAAGGAGGTAAAGACAGAAATAAAGCATCAGCTATAGAGGAAGGTAGAGAGAGAATGAAAGAGAGTGAGAAAGAGAATGAGAGAGAGAGAGCATCAGAGAGGGAGGAAGGCAGAGGAGGAGACATAGACAGCATCTCTAGTGAGCTCATTAGACTCTTCCTGTGAGGAGAGGAATTCCAGAACTCAGATCTCTGGGGCTCAGAAAAATGACAGTTCCAGACAGACGTGTCGTGGCCCAGGTCCCAACCCTGCACCCCAAAATCCCCCAACCCTGCACCCCAAAATCCATCAGACTCCACCCCCCCCTCTCTGATTCCTTACCCAAAATACCTCCCTCTCCAACACCATGAGCTGAATCATACGCACTGACCCCAAAATACCTCCTTCTCCAACACCATGAGCTGAATCATACGCACTGACCGCAAAATACCTCCCTCTCCAACACCATGAGCTGAATCATACGCACTGACCCCAAAATACCTCCCTCTCCAACACCATGAGCTGAATCATACGCACTGACCCCAAAATACCTCCCTCTCCAACACCATGAGCTGAATCATACGCACTGACCCCAAAATACCTCCCTCTCCAACACCATGAGCTGAATCATACGCACTGACTCAATCGGCTGGGGCTCATTTTGGAGCCTGTATATTTCTAAGAACACAAACGACACACGGTTGAGTCTAAGAACACAAACGACACACGGTTGAGTGTTCAACTATGTTGGCTAGAAAACTAGCGTAAGCCAGTGTAGACCATGTTCTTAGAGGCTAAGCACATCAACACATCTGCGTGTTGACATAAGAAAACGTAAACTAGCATAGGCCGTGTTCTTAGAAGGCTGCAACATCAACACATCTGCGTGTTGATAGGAACTGTCCTGTGAAACGTACCCAGGACGGACCACGCCCAAATCACATCCCCCCACACTGAGCTACCACACCTACAACGAATATATCAGGCTATATTGATGCCTGAAGAGGTGAATTAGAGCAACTCTGTATTTCACTGTCAATACAGATAAAATAAGAATTCTCAGATCATCTAAACATTCCACATTCCAAAGGCCCAACGCACATACTGTAGCCTATACCAGATAATGATGATGTTAATGATGTCAGATAATGTTAATAATGTCAGGTGATGTTGATAATGTCAGATTTATGATGTCAGATGATGTTGATGATGACAGATGATGTTGATAATGTCAGATGATGTTAATGATGACAGATGATGTCAGATGATGTTGATGATGTCAGATGATGTTAATAATGTCAGATGATGTTGATAATGTCAGATGATGTTAATGATGTCAGATGATGTTGATGATGTCAGATGATGTTAATGATGCCTGATGATGACAGATGATGTTGATGCTGAAATCCTCCTTGAGAGCAACTGTTTTTCACCATCAAACTAAAACTAAAATAAAGGAAAGAAAAAATAAAAATCTGATTTCAACAAAAGGGTATGAGAGCCCTGGAGCAAAATGTGTGTGTGTCATGATGCCTGACCAGGCCCTGCAACACCCCTTGTTCTTCCTGCTGCACCCTGTTGTTCCTGCATTGTGATATTCACCCAAATTCACCCCTATATATTATTAAAATGTTATTTTGTGATATGAGTTTACATTGTGCAAAACTATGAGCATGGAAGGTGGAGATGTATGCCTAGTTGGCTGATGCACAAAGTTCTTCTGTCTGCAGAAGACGAACACTGTGTCTTGTCATAGGCTACCCAGAATTTACTAAGCTTTCACCTCACCAGGAAAACAACCTGTGACAAAATTAAAATGAATACAAAGTTTAGCAATCATGAAATAGGCCTAATGCAATACATAAGAAGAGTCCATATAGGCTAATGCAGTAGTTCAAGTACCACTTACAAATATTTGTGCTTGTAGGCCTAGCCTATTCGCTTTGAATGACGTGACGGAAGACTTTAAAAGGCAAACAAAAGTTAAGGTTGCTTTTGACATAGGTCTGGTACAATGGAACAAAACTGGTGCCCTACTGATTCTGTTGTCTCTGAAAGTTTGATTGACATATTTGATCGTGATCAGGCTGCACCTGCTTTTAAAAGGCGGCGCATTTTCACCCCAAAGCGTGTGCTGTATCAGCCTGTCTGTCTTTTTGTGTGCGCGTCCACATTAAATCCATTCCACTCATGTTATCTAGGGAATACCGTAGCCTAATACGTTTTATTTTGAACACTTACTGGGTCTCACTCATTGGATCCCAATAACAAAAATAGCAAACTCCAAGTCATGGTAGGGTAAGTTAATCTATAAGCACATAGCCAATTAAACATCACCAAGGAAAAAGTGGATGGGACAACACAATGCCACGGTAACGTTATGCTATGAATTAAGAATGCTCAGCTCAGCCAGGTTGGCTTGTGCAGCCAGGTGGTGGCCTATGAATGTCAACGAAAATATGCCCTTCTCTAGTAGCACTAGTCCACCTTAGGATGCACCAGAATAAAGGAAATCAAATCACATCCACTCAGTAAACCCCCCAAAGTAAACAATAAACAACAATAAACATCAGCTGTATTTGGACCTGATCTGGCCTAGATTTGGCCCTGACCCGGCACGGATCCGCTCTGCTGTTATCTGCTGTTGGAGGATCTCCCATGAGCCCTTGCTACCGGTTGCCCGGGGCAGATGAACGACACTGGAGACGACGGCGGCATTCTATGCTCTCCAGAAAATGAACATCTATTGTGGGCCCTCGCTCCGTCTACTTACGCCAGCCTGAATGATAACCTGGTCTGGAGTTATCTGCGGCCTTCGATAAAACCCTAATTAGGTCATCCTTTCAGAGCCCTGGCTGTAGCCATTTCCCATGATTCATCAGTGCAGCGCACAAGGGCCTATGATAACTCAACCGATAATTCGCCAGGTGCGAAACGAAAAAGATGAACAGCATTTTGTAGCTGTATATTTCTTCAGAGTAAATCTGAACGTTGCTACATCCCTGGAGGAAAAAGGAAATATGAAATAAAGTGAATAAATAGATATACAGACTCCCTGCTCCCTCCTGCTTTTCTACAGGGGTCCAAAACGCTCCTCTTTAAAAATACTTTCTCTTCAGAGGAGGAAGAAAAAAAAGCATCTGGGAAGCTCTTACTTAGGTAACCAAGGTCAACAGCATTCAGAGATGTATACCACCCCGCAGGCTTTAAAAGCAGATAATTGCAGCGCGACCATTGAGAGTAAGGAGAGGGGAGAGGGGAGAGGAGAGGAGAAGAGAGGAGAGAGGGGAGGAGTGGGGAGAGGGGAGAGGGGGGAGGGGAGAGGGGAGGGTATTTTTGGGCTGGCGGGATGGCCAGGTGATGACTCATGCAGGCGACACAAAGCAAAAAATACAACGCAACAAGCACACATTAAAAACACATCCGACAAAGCCAGAGCAGTGTGCTCGAATGAACTGAAGCACAAAGCACAAAGGGTCTGACTGAACCACTTGGGGAAAACTCATTTGTCATTTCAGACCAAATGCTTTGAAAGCAACAAAGAGAAAACTCAGGAAGGTTGTCCCTTTGCCTGGGATGTCTTTACAGACAGCGGGGATTCGCTAAGAGTGGAAAATGGGGAAAAACCAGGTCTGTTTTCTTTTGTGATCGAAGCGCTTCTCACAACAACAAGGTTGGGTTTTATCCCTCAGCAATCCTCTACTGATCAGATGAATCTAAAATTGAGCAGTGAAAATGGTCTTAGCTATACGCTTACAGCTCAATTCACTACTGAAATGAATACAAATTAATAAGAAGAATACATTTGACATTTGCACGAAATTTAAATATTTGTTAAATGTGTTAAACACAACGTTTTACTTACACACACACACACACACACTCAAAGATACGCACACACACACTCACACTCCCACACGCAACACACAACCAACTACACACACACACTCCTTCTCTCTCTCACACACACACACACACACACACAATGCACAGTCTGTCTCTCTCTCTCACACACACACTCATACACACATACTCAGCCTCAGACACAGTCAGTCTTTGCAGTGGCACCGTCGTCCCGGCGGCTTGAGTCATCACTTTCTGCTACAGTGTGGCGAAAAATGTGCCCTGAAGTCATAAAGTCGCTGGGCCAGAAAAAAGCTGACAGTGCCTGAGAGCTGGGGGAGGCTGCCAGCCTGTTTGCCTTTCACAGCCGTGATTACGTTAGCGCCACTAACAGCCCAGTCCAACCCGCGACCGTGGCCCATCTCTGGCCCAGAGCTGCCGTCGATCCGGCGGGGCTCCGTTGGCTCTCGGCTGCTCTCGGAGCAAAACATCAGTGGGACTGTTTGTGAAAAGCTTTCATCTGGAGCGCCAGACGTCAGTTCAGACGAGGACAGAGTCGTGATGAGAACAGAGCTCTGAGTATCTGCCTCATGGTGCCACAAAATACTGCCGACAGCTGCACAGCTAACAGTTAGTCCAGCTAAAACAGCTAACGTGGCTAACACAGTTAACAGTCAACACAGTTTAGTCCAGTTAACGCGGCTAACACAGTTAACAGTCAACACAGTTTATTCCAGTTAACGCGGCTAACACAGTTAACAGTCAACACAGTTTAGTCCAGCTAACATGGTTAAAACAGTTAACACAGTTTAGTCCAGCTAACACGGCTAACCAAGTTAACAGTCAACACAGTTTAGTCCAGCTAACACAGCATTTACATTTATTAATTTAGCTGATGCTTTTGTCCAAAGTGACTTACAAAAAACAGGGAGCAATCATGGTACAGTGCAGAGGAGACAATAAAGCAACAATACGTACCGGTACTACCTTGTATACGAGTATGATAGTTAAGTCAAGGGATGTACCCAGATAGCAAGATGCTGGCGGACCACTGTCGGTCCCATTGGGGGCATAGCTTAAATATTTTTCATTTGTTAAGTTGTACTCCATATATCATTTTTATTAACTTTTCTTAATATTCATGACAAGTTACATTTAAGGAGATGTGGTCCAACGGCGGACCACAAGTGGCACGCCACCGGCGGCATACCACCAGCGGTCCGCTATCTGCCAATCTGATTTTGCTATCTGGGTAGACATTGAGGGATAGACAGGTTAGACAAGAGGGTCACGGTAGTGCAATTTAAGTGTGCTAGTGGGGTCACGGTAGTGCAATTTATGTGTGTTAGGTCGTTAGTGAGGTCACAGTAGTGCAATTTAAGTGTGTTAGTGGGTATTGCGTTAGTGAGGTCACGGTAGTGCAATTTAAGTGTGCTAGTAGGGTCACGATAGTGCAATTTAAGTGTGTTAGGTCGTTAGTGGGGTCAGGAGAGTAGGTACTCTTCTTTCCTAACACCACTAACTGGCTCATAGAATCCCACAATACTGCTGACTGAGGCACAAGGGATACACACTGCAAATTACAGCAGGGCTGTGTAGCCTCACCACAAGCCTGTGGTGTCCAAAGCGGACATGACACACAAGTCAATATCAATATTAGTAGTGCTCTGGGGCTCTGCCACACTGGGAAAAGCATTATGTCTGTCTGATATCTCACCTCGTGCTCCTGAACCACAAGTGCTAACGCTACCTTATGTATTCAAATGTAATATAACCTTAGGAGACACAAGGCTACTTACTACAAAGCCAGGAGGCTGAACATTAACCCTCTCCGCTCACTTTTAGGAACTCTCTGAGGAAACGTCAAGGGTTAATGAAACACAGGGGATGGACCAGTTACATCTACTCACACCACACATGCTAACCTGTTACATCTGCTCACAACACCACACATGCTAACCTGTTCTGCTCAAAACACCACACATTAAATGAGAAATCCGATCGATTTTTACATGGATCTTTATCACTTGACGTCGCCGAGTACTGTCGATAGAGAAAAAAACACGACCAAAATAGGTGCTACCGAAGTGGAGTAGCTGCAGCTAATGGTCAGTGCTCCCAGTTAGCTACAATGCTAGGGCTGCAGCTAATGGTCAGTGCTCCCAGTTAGCTACAATGCTAGGACTGGGGGCATCATCTAAACATGACTTTCGCCTCTTGACAGACTCAAAATGTCATTAAAAGGTCTGTGCAACATGAACAGGGTCCTTATGTTGCAAAACGATGTGTTTTCTACTTACTATTGTCAAGAAACCGTTTAAATTTGACGATTCTACTCAGATAGTGGAGTTGTCATCGCAGACTCATGCCATCTCTGCCCATAGACCCTTCTCTCCTGATTACCTTTGTGTCATCTTTCTGTTTTCTTCAACAATATTCTTTTCTCTCTCTAGTTAAATCTGTTTAACCCTGTTTAGCCTTTTTCTCTCTATCCCCAATCCCTCTCTTTCTTGCTCTCTCTCTCTTTCTCTCTCACTCTTGCCATCTGAAATTGACCAATGAAGGTAAAAACATAATAACTGAATGGTCTTATGCAGTCATGCAGTTTCCCAGTACTGAGGGGTGAGTGGACAGTCCACTCTAAAACAACTTTTCTGGGATTACAAGGCTAACCTCTTGCTAAGAGTCTTAGCTTTGGCATGGCTGATAATAATTCACCGTCAGACTGCGACCCAGTGTTTAAGAGCAAATAGCTGCAATCTCATCTGGTCTCCGTTCTCTTTGAAAGGCGGATGAAGAGTGGAAAGGGAGGGAGGGAGAGAAAGAAGAGAAGATAGAAGGAGGGAGAGAATAGAAGAGAGAAGGAGAGAGAGAGAAGGACAGAGAGGAGAAGAGAGAAGGAGGGGAGAATTGAGGAGGGTGCAGGAGCTGGAGGAGGGCGATTTCAGAACAGAGAATTCAATTACTTGAAATTACACGCCCTGCATCCAAAGGCAATCTGATGTGACATCTTACGGTTTGACGCATCCACCCCCCACCCCCCCACACACACGAACACACATACACACACACACTACACACACACACACACACACACACACACACACAGACACACACACACACACCCACCCCTCTAGTCCCCCTCCCCCAGCTCCCATTGTGAAGCATTACACAGCCGTACATAACAATCCTGCCGTGGCGAGATAGGGAAGCCAGAGTGAATAAAGTGATGTGACAAATTGGTGGCCAATTAGAGTGTGTGCGTCACGCTTCACACCAGGTCAGTCTTTATGTTGGTGTGTGTGTGTGTGTGTGTGTGTGTTTGTGGGGGGTCAGTCTGTACGCTGGCAGGGGGAAGGTGGGGAATTATTTCTGCGCATTGTGAGTCATTTGGCTCGACTCTCCAAAGTGCTGTGGACACAAAGTCATTGGTGGTTTTACAAATGAAAACAGGATCCACTGGAGGGACTGAGCTGTCTGCCTGGACAATAAGGCCTGAGACAGATGCAAATGACTCTAAACACATAATTATATATGATCCAATTATATTGCAATCTATTCATGAATATGTGTATGTGGAGATAGATAGACAGATAGATAGATGGGACTAGCAAGTAAGCAAATATACAAACAAACACATAATTAATTGACTCATTAATTAGTGGACATGGTGTAATAGGTTCATCCCTCCAATCCAATACATGTGATGAAATGGAAAATCACAAGCACATACTGTACACACTGAAACAAATCCGCTAGAAAGATAATGCTGTGGCTTGCTTCTGACAGCTACTGCAGACAGTCACCCACCCACCACCTACTGCAGACAGTCACCCACTAACCACCTCCTGCAGACAGTCACCCACACACCACCTACTGCAGACAGACACCCACCCACCACCTACTGCAGACAGTCACCCACTAACCACCTACTGCAGACAGTCACCCACTAACCATCTACTGCAGACAGACACCCACCCACCACCTACTGCAGACAGTCACCCACTAACCACCTACTGCAGACAGACACCCACCCACCACCTACTGCAGACAGTCACCCACTAACCACCTACTGCAGACAGTCACCCACCCACCACCTACTGCAGACAGTCACCCACTAACCACCTACTGCAGACAGTCACCCACTAACCATCTACTGCAGACAGTCACCCACCCACCACCTACTGCAGACAGTCACCCACTAACCACCTACTGCAGACAGTCACCCACTTGCAGACAGTCACCCACTAACCACCTACTGCAGACAGTCAGGATTCAACAGGCAAAACAGGAGTTCTATCTACCAGCAGCCATCAGCAGCTCCAGGGGACGAGAACGTGCTGAGCTTGAATAGTTCAACGGAACCGGCTGCTGTTCCACCAGGGAGGATACGGAACCGGCTGCTGTTCCACCAGGGAGGATACGGAACCGTGGGGTCTTATCCGCCACCTCAACCCAATAACTGATGATGAGCGTCACCTTTAAGGACAAAATGTGCCACTGATTTTAAGGTAGCATTGCAGATGGTTGACCATGGCCCATGGGCGTGCAATACGAGGGCCCTTATGAGGGTCTTTTGGGGTACTGGACAGAGCCATGGCCCATGGGTGTGCAATACGAGGGCCCTTATGAGGGTCTTTTGGGGTACTGGACAGAGCCATGGCCCATGGCGTGCAATATGAGGGCCCTTATGAGGGTCTTTTGGGGTACTGGACAGAGCCATGGCCCATGGCGTGCAATACGAGGGCCCTTATGGGGGTCTTTTGGGGTACTGGACAGAGCCATGGCCCATGGCGTGCAATACGAGGGCCCTTATGGGGGTCTTTTGGGGTACTGGACAGAGCCATGGCCCATGGCGTGCAATACGAGGGCCCTTATGAGGGTCTTTTGGGGTACTGGACAGAGCCATGGCCCATGGCGTATGAGGGTCTTTTGGGGTACTGGACAGAGCCATGGCCCATGGCGTGCAATACGAGGGCCCTTATGAGGGTCTTTTGGGGTACTGGACAGAGCCATGGCCCATGGCGTGCAATACGAGGGCCCTTATGAGGGTCTTTTGGGTACTGGGCAGAGCCATGGCCCATGGCGTGCAATACGAGGGCCCTTATGAGGGTCTTTTGGGGTACTGGACAGAGCCATGGCCCATGGCGTGCAATACGAGGGCCCTTATGAGGGTCTTTTGGGGTACTGGACAGAGCCATGGCCCATGGCGTGCAATACGAGGGCCCTTATGGGGGTCTTTTGGGGTACTGGACAGAGGAACATCGCTACTGCTGCTCATCGCAACTCAAATGTACAAAACCACTTCCAGGATTCATCACAGCAAAAACAGGTAAAAACTTTCCCTCTCTTTCTGTCTCTCTATGACATGTAGACAAACCCACACGCACACACACACACACACACACACACACACACACACACACACACACACACAACCAGACAAGCAAGGAAAATAAACTTTTCATTCAGTTTTGATCCCCAGTGAGTGGTGAGCGCTGTGGAGAGGCAGTCATGTTTGAGAGAAAGCCTCATAAGTAGCTCTGTGCTGCGTTGAGTTTGTGCCTTGTCATGTTTGAGAGAAAGCCACGTAAGTAGCTCTGTGCTGCGTTGAGTTTGTGCCTTGTCATGTTTGAGAGAAAGCCACGTAAGTAGCTCTGTGCTGCGTTGAGTTTGTGCCTTGTCATGTTTGAGAGAAAGCCACGTAAGTAGCTCTGTGCTGCGTTGAGTTTGTGCCTTGTCATGTTTGAGAGAAAGCCACGTAAGTAGCTCTGTGCTGCGTTGAGTTTGTGCCTTGTCATGTTTGAGAGAAAGCCACGTAAGTAGCTCTGTGCTGTGGGATGCTGGCCTATAAGCTCACCTGAACGGCCAGGCAATCTCAAGAACTCATTGTCAGAGTGTGGATTGCAGAGACTAAAACAGAGAGAGAGAGAGAGAGAGAGAGAGAGAGAGAGAGAGAGAGAGAGAGAGAGAGTAAAGATCAGAAGAGAA
>NW_027468870.1:4919615-4922115 GCF_046254945.1 Alosa pseudoharengus
AGCCTGTACCATTACTGCCCTCATAGGAGTCTGTAGCATGACTGTGCTCTCATAGGAGTCGGTACCATGACTGTGCTCTCATAGGAGTCTGTACCATGACTGTGCTCTCATAGGAGTCTGTGAGTGGAGGTGCAAAACACACACCAGAAAAGGAGGTGCTGGCAACCAGTAAAACACTTGCAAAAGGAGAGAGGTGCCGCACACTCCCGAGTTACACATATAAGTCTTTAATGTGACAACGTTTCGGCCTGTCGGCCTTCCTCAGGTCACGTGTGCTCATAGGAGTCTGTACCATAGGAGTCTGTATCATGACTGTGCTCTCATAGGAGTCTGTACCATAGGAGTCTGTACCATAGGAGTCTGTACCATGACTGTGCTCTCATAGGAGTCTGTACCATAGGAGTCTGTACCATGACTGTGCTCTCATAGGAGTCTGTACCATAGGAGTCTGTACCATGACTGTGCTCTCATAGGAATCTGTACCATGACTGTGCTCTCATAGGAGTCTGTACCATGACTCATAGGAGTCTGTACCGTGACTGCTCTCATAGGAGGGTGCAGCTGGACTCTGTCCTATCTCATCGCACTTGTAAGTGCTTTAGTGTGAGTCTCTACGGCTGCTGTTTTCGTGAGTGTGCAATTGAGAGTCTCATTGTGAGTCTGTATTGTCCTTCTTGTAAGTGTGTGACACAGAGCTTCAACGTTAGTGTGTGTTTGTGCTCTCGTAAGTTAGAGCCTTACAGACTGGACGCAGAGAGCAGCTGGAATGCTTTGATGGTCTGATGGAATGTTTGGACACTCGAATGGAATGACTGGACGCTCAGATGGAATGCCTGGATGAAAAGTGTTGTGGTTACTTTGGCAACTGAATGTGTTTAGTTTGGCAGCAAATGGACTTTCCCATCATGAGATGAGAAGTGGTTGATGTTTCTATTTTGTAACAGCTATTCCATGTCTCCACTGCAAGAGTACATTAATACTTGTGTTCTTCATGCTTAGTTATCTAATCATATATGATAATATGCGGTTCATGATATGGATTAAGGATAATAACATGATACATATTATTAATGTATATATAATTAATAATCATGTTTAACAAATGCTGTATAAATACCAATAATGACTACTGCATGTGGATTGCATTTCTTAGTATTACAAACCTCAATGAATTAGTCACTTAGTCCATTGTGATTACATTGAAATAGAGCCCATTCTATCCCTGTCCCTTGTCGATAGGGCCTACCAAAGCACAGGGCCAAACAGACTTATGAGTGAGAAGAAGTTTACTGCAGAGAAATTGAATCTGCTCACTTGCTTCGAGTAATACAATTTAAAACATAATACATCACTCAAATGGGAGAGTACGGAAGCTGTCGAGCGCACGGTTCAATTAAGAGCGCGTCGTGTCCGGACTCAGGCCTGGATAAATTATGAAGGCTTGCAGGGTGTAATGGGATCAGGCCTCTGATTTAATCAGCTCAGCCATTACTCCCCGTGAAATCCTACTGCTCTCGTCACTTACCCCAGAGTTAAAGGACGCTGATGAAGAGTCCACGCAGCACTGATTCAATTAGCCAACAGAGTTTGCGTTGGACTTCACAGAGAGTCGGCACTCGGGAAGAAAGTTTTGAAGACGTCGCAGGCTAAAAGAGACGGATAATTATGATGAGAAACGACAACCGACAGCTGAGCTGCTGGACCATCTGCTTACACGGACACTCTCAGTCAATAGGAACACTCGTAGTGGACAAAGGGAGTAGGAAGTAGTCTGTCCCAGTCAATAGGAACACTCGTAGTGGACAAAGGGAGCAGGAAGTAGTCTGTCCCAGTCAATAGGAACACTCGTAGTGGACAAAGGGAGCAGAAAGTAGTCTGTCCCAGTCAATAGGAACACTCGTAGTGGACATAGGGAGCAGGAAGTAGTCTGTCCCAGTCAATAGGAACACTCGTAGTGGACAAAGGGAGCAGGAAGTAGTCTGTCCCAGTCAATAGGAACACTCGTAGTGGACATAGGGAGCAGGAAGTAGTCTGTCCCAGTCAATAGGAACACTCGTAGTGGACAAAGGGAGCAGGAAGTAGTCTGTCCCAGTCAATAGGAACACTCGTAGTGGACAAAGGGAGCAGGAAGTAGTCTGTCCCAGTCAATAGGAACACTCGTAGTGGACAAAGGGAGCAGGAAGTAGTCTGTCCCAGTCAATAGGAACACTCGTAGTGGACAAAGGGAGCAGGAAGTAGTCTGTCCCAGTCAATAGGAACACTCGTAGTGGACATAGGGAGCAGGAAGTAGTCTGTCCCAACTTGGCTGGCCTCTACACGGACGTCTGTGCGACGCTGCGGCCTTCGTGTACTCTGGCGGCACGGGTCGGTCCACTCCCTCACACGGGGTCTGACAGCGTGGGTCGGCCCGGTCCACTCCCTCACTCGGGGTCTGCACCAGTGCTCCTCGGTATTAATCACACTGATGCGGCCGCTGGTCAGTTTCAAAGTTAATCTTGGA
>NW_027468870.1:4927115-4929615 GCF_046254945.1 Alosa pseudoharengus
TGAATGAATGCGTTGCACACCAATCTACAGACACCCCCGTGCACAGACGGAAACATTCAAAGCCTTGATAATATTTGTCCATTTCCCGGTTTTGTTCGTGCATTGGTGACCTAAATATTTAGTAGCCTATATAGTACAACATCTACATGCAATATCTTTAGGCTAAAACAACGCCTAATTATGACCTATTAATCTGGAAAACTTTACAGCCCTATAAAGGCTAAAGTTACTTTTAGTTTTGTTCCAATTTACCGTTGTGTAAGGTTTTAAGCACCATAATTTTGCCTACCTTGTTGTAGCCCATCTGAAATAACTCCAAGCTTTGCTATGTTCCCTCCATCCTTTCGTTATTTTCAAAAAACGTTTTATATCCATGATGGCCTTGAAGTCTTGAGTTAGTGAATTAGCTTAAATCAGCTTTTCATGTGCTGTTAACCAGCAACAGATAGTACAAGAAAGCAGCAAGTATGGTTACAATTTCTGTACAATTTTTTGTAGTTGCTGCATCCATTCATTGTTATTCTCTCTCCTGCTCAAATAAATGTTGTGCGTGAATTAAGTTGATGATAACGTGTTTAAAAACTCTGCTTTACAGAAAATATTGTAAATAGTCTACTGTCACGCAGTTAATGGGATACTGTGCAGAGTTGAAAGTTAGGTCAACTTAAACGAAGCCCTTGCTTTGCCGCCTGTGCTGCGCAACGCACACCTCAACGCAGCTCCTCTCATCTATACAATGTAGTTCCCATTTCTGTAAACCATACATAATTTCAAAGAAAAATATTACCACTCGAGGGAAATCAGTGTGGTGTCCATGTGAAAAAATAGGCATAAATCTAGCGTAGCCTACACATTTTCACGAATCACTGATGTGTTGATGACATAAATTAGGAAATGTTAGAGGACTTAAGGAGACGTGATGTTGAACTGCATGCCGATGCCATTTAACCCTAATGCCCCAGCGGCAGCACGGGAGAGAAGAGATTAACTGACAGAAGATATGCATTGTCTATAGAGAGGTAATGTTAGATTACATTGTACATTGCAAATATATCACCATGCATTCATAACCTCGTGATTCAGTGAGAATGATCGATCCCAAAACATCGGAAAGTATGTCTTTGTGACAATTCTGTATTACATTTTGTCAAGATGAAAAATCAATAGCTAACTGTTCCCAACTGAACAGTGATTATAGCGCTGTGAACGCTCCTGGCTGCGCCTGGCAAATACGCCACCATAATAGCAATCAGCTATGGAACAAGCGTGCCTGTTGTTAAAGGGAATGTGAGATGACGCTCTGATTGGTTTATTGCACGTTACGCCCAAACCACACCCATGATTAATGTAGCTACTTCAGACAACCCCATTTTAGATTTGCGTCGGGCGCAACAGTCAAATATCCCGCCGGTAAAATAGCATCAGCGCCCGAGATCCGCCCACAAAGTGAATTGCGTTTTGCGCAAAAACACTTCCGTTTTAGACCATTAAAATAGGGCCCCTAGTGTGTGTGTGTGTTATATTTATTGCATGACAATTAGCTAAGATTGATGCGTTTTGATGGTTTGTTTATATTTGTTTTCTCCGGTTGTGCCTCCGAGCTGTAAAACAAAGTGACAGGGTAGGTCCATCTCCACTGGGCTTTCTGCTGCGAGTGACAACGTCGCTCCTCTTTATCCAACACTTTGTCCTGAGTCTTCTTTGCTAATTGATGTGCCAACTTTCATTTGCAGGTGTGCAGTGCGGAGGGAACTGTGTGTGTGTGTGTGTGTGTGTGTGAGAGAGAGATGAACCAATCAAAATAGGAGGGGTAATTGAAGCTGGCGTTCTTTATGACATCAAGTCACACAGGATCTGTGCAGGCTGATTCAGCTGCAGAGCTCTTAATGTCTCCCACCTCACCGGAGAGAGAGAGAGAGAGAGGGATAAAGAGAGAGAGAGGGAGGGAAAAAAAAGAGAGGGAGAGAGAGAGACAGGGAGGGAGAGAGAGAGAGATGGAGGGAGAGAGATGGAGAGAGAGAGAGGGAGGAAGAGGGAAAGAGACAGAGAGAGGGAGAGAGAGAGGGAGGGAGAGAGAGAGAGGGAGAGATAGAAGAGACAAAGTGCTGAGACAAGACTGCAGGGGACAGGTGGGTGAGTGTTTAATGTCTTTCTCAAAGGAAGAAAAGAAAGAAAGAAATAAAGAAAGAAAGAAATAAGACATGATGCTGTGACAAGACTGAGGGGGACAGGAGCATGCCTCTCTGGTGTGACTGCTTAATAACTCTGTGTGTGTGTGTGTGTGTGTGACTGCTTAATAACTCTGTGTGTGTGTGTGTGTGTGTGTGTGTGTGTGTGCGTGTGTGTGTGTGACTGCTTACGTAATAACTGTGTGTGTGTGTGTGTGTGTGTGTGTGTGTGTGTGTGTGTGTGCGTGTGTGTGTGTGTGATTGGACTGCTTAATAACTGTGTGTGTGTGTGTGTGTGTGTGTGTGGGACTGCTTAATAACTCTGTGTGTGC
>NW_027468870.1:4932115-4939615 GCF_046254945.1 Alosa pseudoharengus
TTTGGGAGGTTGCAGCTCTCTTCGGTTCAAATCATCCGCCTCCTCACACAAACCCTGAAACGGGAACCCTGAAAACAACACGGTTCCCCTCCTCGGGTGGAGCTCTATTGAGATGTTCTCTTTGTATAAACTGGAGTTGTTCTCGGGTAGAGCACTATTGAAATGTTCTCTTTGTATAAAGTGGAGTTGTTCTCTGTGAGGCCCATTCCCTGAGCTCAGCCTGGCGCTGTGGTGGGCGTCTTTGACAAACGCCGCTCCACTCCGCCCCACTCCGCTAATGAGGCTGGGGACCTGTCGCTTCTCCCACAGGTGAGCAGGGGAGGAGGGGAGGAGGAGAGGAGAGAGGAGGAGGAGGAGAAGAGGGAGGAGGAGAGGAGGAGGAGAGGGGAGGAGGAGGAGAGAGAGGAGGAGGAGAGGAGGAGGAGGAGGAGGAGAGGAGAGAGAGGAGGGAGGAGGAGGAGGCGACGACGATGCTGGCGGGCGGTAAATGACAACCAGATGCCATGTGGTCGTCTCTCCCCCCTGAGCTAATTTGGTAATGAAACTCTTCCTGAGGAGGCCTTGATTTTTCCATCTTATTTGATTTCTCTCTCTCTCCCGTCCCTTCTCCTCCTCCTGTTCTTGGCCATGTGGAAGCAGTGTGTGTGTTTGGCCCTGGTGGGTTCGCTGTGTGTGGTGTGTGTGTGTGTGTGTGTGTGGTGTGTGTGTGTGTGTGGCGTGTGTGTGTGGCATGTGTGTGTGTGTGTGTGTGGTGTGTGTGTATGTGTGTGTGGCGTGTGTGTGTGTGTGTGTGTGTGTGGCGTGTGTGTGTGTGTGTGTGTGTGGCATGTGTGTGTGTGTGTGTGTGTGTGTGTGTGTGTGTGTGTGTGTGTGTATGTGTGGCATGTGTGTGTGTGTGTGTGTGTGGCGTGTGTGTGTGTGTGTGTGTGTGTGTGTGTGTGTGTGTGTGTGTGTGTGTGTGTGGCGTGTGTGTGTGTGTGTGTGTGTGTGTGTGTATGTGTGTGTGTGTGTGGTGTGTGTGTGTGTGTGTGTGTGTGTGTGGCATGTGTGTGTGTGTGTGTGTGTGGCGTGTGTGTGTGTGTGTGTGGCGTGTGTGTGTGGCGTGTGTGTGTGTGTGTGTGTGTGTGTGTGTGTGTGTTTCCATGGCAGGAGAGTGAGTGAAGAGGCCTCTCCTGCTGTGTTAGTGGCGTTAATGAACGAGGGGGGCGGCTGGCGGTCTCGCTCGGCTTTCTTCATCCGCACCCAGTTCATTGGCAATTAAATTTTGTATTAAGCTGCACTGGAGTCATTCTGGGAGGTAATTAGAAGTGTCTCAGACAGAATACATTACCGCCAGTCCCTTCTCTTCCTGACAAGATGCCACTGCACCAAACTCTGACTCCAGCCGGCTACTGCCACTCACCTACACGCACACACACACACACAGACACACACACACACACACACACACACACGCACACACACACACACACACACACAAACAAACACATAGAAACACACACACACAGACACATACTCACACAAAAGTCTTGAGGTAGATTGAAGTCTCACCCAAAGTCAGAAAAGATGGATTTGCTGGGGCTGAGATCGATAATGAAATATTATGAAGTACGAGCGGATGATCTCTGCAGAAGCAGGAGCTGATGAAAGCCTTCTGGCCCTGCTGCTCCTGCCTCTGGAGTCACTGGACTGAGCGGATTGTTCATCATCTGACGGAGTCGACCGGACTCGACCGCGGCCAGGTGCGGTTGAGCACCCGGGAACACCCTCACCTGCGGGGCATGGGGTTCCCTCCTTTAAGGATGTGCACTGCACCCCCATTTTCTCCTTTAAGGATGTGCACTGCACCCCCCATTTTCTGGTTAAAGCCCTAACTACTCTGGTATCAATCTATGCTAGACCCCCACTCTCTCTCTCACACACACACACACACACACACACACACAAGAAAACTCCTCTGAGAAAACAGAATGCATAAAACAGCCTTGAATCTGAAGCACTGAACTATTACAACCAACAAGAATGCCCCTAGGAATGCAGCAGTATTGACAAAGATTATATAGTCACCTGTATGGTTAGATTGGTTTGTTTAGATCCAGTGAAATTGCTACCTTGACAACGCTATTGTACGTCATGGCTGCGGTACTCTATTTTCCATATTCTGCATTCTGTAACACCCATGTAAACAGTCATTCGGTTTGACTGCTGCATCTTCTCAAGGAAAAGTAGGCAACAACGGCTATTCCGATCAAAGATTCTAAAGTGCTTGAGAGCAACCGATCGGAATAGAACGTACCCCATGTAAACAGACGGCAGACATTTTTCAATCGGAATAACTTATTCGGAATGACAAAAAAAACTGTCCATGTAAACGTGGCTACTGTGGAGATTTGGAGATTTGGAATGCAGCAATGTTCTGAATCACTGTGGAGATTTGGAATGCAGCAATGTTCTGAATCACTGTGGAGATTTGGAATGCAGCAATGTTCTGAATCACTGTGGAGATTTGGAATGCAGCAATGTTCTGAATCACTGTGGAGATTTGGAATGCAGCAATGTTCTGAATCACTGTGGAGATTTGTCTCCATTTGCTCTCTGCAACCCTGAGCCCCTTTGAAAAGACACTGCATGCCTACTCACACACACCTCACCCCACCCACCGCACTCACACACACCTCACCCTCACACACACCGCATCCTTACCCTCACACACACCTCACCCCCATCCTCACACACCACACCCCACCCTCACACGCCACCCTGACACACCACACCCCCACCCTCACACACCACACCCCCACCCTCACACACACACAGCACCCCACCCTCACACACACCTCACCCCCACCCTCACACACCACATCCCACCCTCACCCCCACCCTCACACACCACACCCCCACCCTCACACACACAGCACCCCACCCTCAAACACACCACACCCCACCCTCACACACACCACACCCCCACCCTCACACACACCGCACCCCCACCCTCCAGCCTCCCCAGCCTCACACATCCCACCCTCACACACACCGCACCCCACCGTACCCCCACCCTCACACACCACACCCCCACCCTCACACACACCACACCCCCACCCTCACACTCAGCGCACCCCACCCTCAGCAGCCTCACACACAGAGTAGCCCTCATGCTTTACAGGGAATGTCCTGAGCAGGCCAAACGTAGGCCTGAGTGGAATGTTAGTGAATGTCCTGAGCAGGCCAAACGTAGGCCTGAGTGGAACGTTAGTGAATGGAATGGAATAAGACTGCTCTGTTTCTGTCCTGATGGAACAAACTCAGAGGCAGGTTTTCTAATGTTTGGATCAGTAATTCTGCTCTGTTAGTAAGATCCAAAATGAAGCATTTGAATGTCTGTGTGTGTGTGTGTGTGTGTGTGTGTGTGTGTGTGTGTGTGTGTGTGTGTGTGTGTGTGTGTGTGTGTGCCTGGTCCATTAGAAGGCACCATAGGCAAACTGTATTTTTTGCAGGGGGGTGGGAGGGGGCTGTCAATAGTCCCACTGAGGGAGTATTGAGCGTCTCCAGTCCTAAATGCCAGGTGCTGTGGAACCGACCGATGGAGAGCGTTTCAGACTGGCAAATGGCTTACTGCCCGAGGAGTTAAAGCGCACTTGACACAGAGCCCTGGGGAGAAAATAATGGCTTCTCTTCAAGGGGGCGGGGGAAATCAGGTGGTGATTTAGCAGACAAACGTCCCGATCAAATGAACTCACCTCCAACTTCGACTACAAATCCCAGACTTCTGAGGTCATGACCAACTTCGACTACAAATCCCAGAATTCTGAGGTCATGACCAACTTCGACTACAAATCCCAGACTTCTGAGGTCATGACCAACTGTAAGTAAAAACCCATGAGTTCTGAGGTAACTTTGACTACAAATCCCAATATTTCCACACATACAGTAAGCGTGATGCTGCCTCTGGCTTGACTGCGGCCCAGTTCTGGGCTGGACCCGGCACCTGAGTGTGCTGCCATCTCTCGGCACAGACGGGCTTCTGCCCAACGCTGGGCACACGGACAGAGGCGGCGTTTTGGATCATCCCCCCGTCAGTGGTCACCATCGTGAGCGTGATACCCGCTAAGCCCCGCCCCTCTCGCTCTCCCCAGCCCCAGAAAGGGACAGTCCGCTCGGCTTTGTGCGGCTCTGATGAAGACAAATGACCGGGGACTTAACGTTGGACGCGTGGCGGCACCGAGCCCTCCGCTAACGTGTGAAGGCATAATGAAAAGCTTGCTGTTTTATAAGGTGGGAGAGCGTGATGGATGAACTTGTTCATGCGCAGCATTGAGACAATGATGTTGCTGCTCCATCAGTGCCAAGGCTCTCAGTGAAAAGTGCGCCGTTCATGAAGAAAGACATTGAGAACTCAGAGAGAGTTGGATGAACCGTGGGTATGAGTGAGAGTGTGTGTGTGTGCGTGTGTGTGTGTGTGTGTGTGTGTGTTTGAGACAGGGGGACTAAGAAAATGAGTGAGGCGTGTATGTGTGTGTGCGTGGTGGTGGTTTAGTGTGTGTATAAGAGAGAGGGAGAAAGACAGAGAAAGTGAATGAGGTGTGTGTGTGTGTTTGTGTGTATGGGTGTGTGTGTGTTTGTGTGAATAAAAGAGTTGAGGGAGGTCTCAGCCTCTAAGTGTGTGTGTGTGTGTGTGTGTGTGGGCCCTATTTTAATGGTCTAAAACGGAAGTGTCTTTGCGCAAAACGCAATTCACTTTGTGGGCGGATCTCGGGCGCTGATGCTATTTTACCGGCGGGATATTTGACTGTTGCGCCCGACGCAAATCTAAAATGGGGTTGTCTGAAGTAGCTACATTAATCATGGGTGTGGTTTGGGCGTAACGTGCAATAAACCAATCAGAGCGTCACCTCACATTCCCTTTAACAACAGGCACGCTTGTTCCATAGCTGATTGCTATTATGGTGGCGTATTTGCCAGGCGCAGCCAGGAGCGTTCACAGCGCTATAATCACTGTTCAGTTGGGAACAGTTAGCTATTGATTTTTCATCTTCACAAAATGTAATACAGAATTGTCACAAAGACATACTTTCTGATGTTTTGGGATCATTCTCACTGAATCACGAGGTTATGAATGCATGGTGATATATTTGCAATGTACAATGTAATCTAACATTACCTCTCTATAGACAATGCATATCTTCTGTCAGTTAATCTCTTCTCTCCCGTGCTGCCGCTGGGGCATTTGGGTTAAATGGCATCGGCATGCAGTTCAACATCACGTCTCCTTAAGTCCTCTAACATTTCCTAATTTATGTCATCAACACATCAGTGATTCGTGAAAATGTGTACCTAGATTTATGCCTATTTTTTCACATGGACACCACACTGATTTCCCTCGAGTGGTAATATTTTTCTTTGAAATTATGTATGGTTTACAGAAATGGGAACTACATTGTATAGATGAGAGGAGCTAAGTGTGCGTTGCGCAGCACAGGTGGCCAAGCAAGGGCTTCGTTTAAGTTGACCTAACTTTTAACTCTGCACAGTATCCCATTAACTGCGTGACAGTAGACTATTTACAATATTTTCTGTAAAGCAGAGTTTGTAAACACGTTATCATCAACTTAATTCACGCACAACATTTATTTGAGCAGGAGAGAGAATAACAATGAATGGATGCAGCAACTACAGAAATTGTACAGCAATTGTAACCATACTTGCTGCTTTCTTGTACTATCTGTTGCTGGTTAACAGCACATGAAAAGCTGATTTAAGCTAATTCACTAACTCAAGACTTCAAGGCCATCATGGATATAAAACGTTTTTTGAAAATAACGAAAGGATTGAGGGAACATAGCAAAGCTTGGAGTTATTTCAGATGGGCTACAACAAGGTAGGCAAAATTATGGTGCTTAAAACCTTACACAACGGTAAATTGGAACAAAACTAAAAGTAACTTTAGCCTTTATAGGGCTGTAGCCTATAAAGTTGTCCAGATTAATAGGTTGTAATTAGGCATTGTTGTAAAGATATTGCATGTAGATATTGTACTATATAGGCTACTAAATATTTAGGTCACCAATGCACGAACAAAACCGGGAAATGGACAAATATTATCAAGGCTTTGAATGTTTCCGTCTGTGCACGGAGGTGTCTGTAGATTGGTGTGCAACGCATTCATTCATGCAGGCCTGTGGTCATGCATGCGCCCTTAAAATAGCATCTGCATTTTCGCCACAGACTTTAGACCAGGGAGTTCCTGGTCTGTGGCGGAATTGTTTTCTGAAACTGCAAAATATCAACAGTGAACGTTTGCGCCGGAACACGCCCCGTCTTTTCGCTGAACCGCCCCCGTGGGCGCAATCGAATTCCCTAATTTACAGGCATGTACCTGTGGAGGGAAAATTCCAATATGCGCTGACTGCAAAATAGGAAAGACAAACGCGCGAGTATACAAAGTCAATTGCGCCGGGACGGAAAATAGAGCCCATAATCTATGTTGCTGTTTATTGGTTGTGATCAGTTACTCTGTATTTCATCAGAGTGATTTTCAGCCGGTTCTTAAGGCTTTATTAGATATGCTGCTACGCAACAACATAATTGTTTAGGGTTTTGTAGCTACCTCTCATTCAAACACATAAATAAGCATTTACACTTAATAAGCATTACACACCCAGACACTCCTTCCTCTCCCCAGTCAGAGTGGCTTTGGCCCTGGCTAGCCATTCACACCACTCTAAGGCCCAAAGGAGCACACACACTCCTCCCTCTCCCCAGTCAGAGTGGCTTTGGTCCTGGGCAGCCACTCACACCACTGGAAGGCCCAAAGGAGCACACACACACTCCTCCCTCTTCCCCGGAGCAGTCGTGGCCTACTGGTTAGCGCTTTGGACTTGTAACCGGAGGGTTGCCGGTTCGAACCCCGACCTGCAGGCACGGCTGAAGTGCCCTTGAGCAAGGCACCTAACCCCTCACTACTCCCCGAGCGCCGCTGTTGATGCAGGCAGCTCACTGCGCCAGGATTAGTGTGTGCTTCAGTTCACTGTGTGCTGAGTGTGTTTCACTAATTCACGGATTGGGATAAATGCAGAGACCAAATTTCCCTCACAGGATCAAAAGAGTATATATACTTATACTTATACTTACTTATACCCTGTCCCAAGATGACCAATCAGATGACAGTGCTGCGGTAACCTGTCCCAAGAAGACCAATCAGAAGAAAGTGCTGTGGTTCTCTGTCCAAAGATGACCAATCAGATGAGAGTGCTGCTATCCAAAGATGACCAATCAGAAGACAGTGCTGTGGTACCCTGTCCAAAGATGACCAATCAGATGACCTCTACTTTCCTTCCATATCCTCATTGGTCCATATCTTTTCCAAACCATTTGGTTGGAGATGGCCTGGTCATAATCGTGCTTTTGCCTTTATGTATGAGTGTGTACATGCATGTGTGTGTGTGGTGTGTGTATGTTTATATGAGGCAGAGTCTCTGTGTGTGTGTGTGTGTGTGTGTGTGT
>NW_027468870.1:4944615-4947115 GCF_046254945.1 Alosa pseudoharengus
GTGTGTGTGTGTGTGTGTGTGTGTGAGTATGTATATGTGTTTGTGTGTCTGTTTGTGTGTGTGTGTGTGTGTGTGTGTGTGTGTGTGTGTGTGTGTGTGTGTGTGTGTGTGTGTGTGAGTGAGAGAGAGAGATAGAGAGAGAGAGAAAGTGTGTTTGTGTGTGTGTCTGTCTGGCCACATTCATCCAGGGTCAGATGCTCTTCTGTATTGTCCCCCCAGTCCCTAACTCATCAGACCCCTCACTCTGACGTCCAGCAGGAAACCAGGCGAACGGTGTGTACAAATCAGTTTTTTTGTGACAGAAACCAGGCGAACGTTGTGTACAAATTTTTGTGACAGCAAGTCAGGTCTAAAATGTTGGAGCAGATAAAGAGAGAGAGGAGGAAGAGCATATGAGGAAGATGATGAGAGAACACGCCATGGGAAGAGGGGGGGAGAGACCACGCCATGGGAAGAGGGGGGGAGAGACCACGCCATGGGAAGGAGATGCAGGTGGAGAGATAGAAGCTTGGCCATTTACCAGCAAATTGTTTTCATTCCATTTCTGCAATGTGTGAAGAAAACAGCCAAGCCGCAATGCCATCACTGTGATGGCCAAGCAATCAGAAGTGTCCAATGACATCACTGTAATGGCCAAGCATTCAGAAGTGTCCAATAGCGAGGCTTCCGATGCCAATTGACTTTTCAAATAATGTGTCATTAAGCTTTCATTATCAATAATTGCTTCTCAGCTTAATTGAGTAGTTCCAACATCAATCAGCCAGTCAGTTTCAAAATGGAATAGCGCCTGTCAATGCACAGCCCACAGGCCATGCAGTAAAGTGTGTGTGTGTGTGTGTGGGGGGGGAGGTGGGTGTGTGGGTGTGTGTGGGGTGGGGGGTTAGAGGGAAAGAAATAGAAAATTGGCAATTGGTGAGAGAGAGAAAACTGAGGAAGAAGAAGATAGAAGAGATCATTGAGGACATGGAAATGTACCAGAGAGAGAGAGAGAGAGAGAGAGAGAGAGAAAGACATGAATAGAGGGAGGGAGAGAAAGACATGAATAGAGGGAGGGAGAGAAGGAGAGAGAAAGTGGCCGAAGGACAGGGGGTAAGTGAACAGCTGAGTCAAGGACAGTGAAGGAGAGAGAAAGAGAAAGAGAGAGGAGGAGGAGAGAGAAAGAGAAAGAGAGAGGAGGAGAGAGAAAGAGACATAGAAAGGAGGAGGAGGAGAGGAGGAGAGAGAGGAGGAGGAGAGAGAAAGAGAAAGGGAACTAACAGAGGGGTGTGTGTCCACACAGTGACTTTGTCGCTTGGAAACTGCAGCGTTCTCACTTCCTAGTGCTAATCCTGTTAGCCTGTGCATCCAGCCCTCGTCATGGCAACCCTATCAGCTCCGCCACACAGATTCCCATGTCTGCCCCGCTCCGTGCATGGACATTTCCTCCCACTCACTTAGCCGCTCCCAGGCCAGTATAACGCGTTGGCTAAATACTAGCAAGTGATGGGGTGTGGGTGGCTCTCCATACAAAAGAGCGCCAATTGTTAATGTGTTCTCTGTATTGCACTCCTTCCCAATTCTCCACATCACTCCAGTTCACCCTCTCTACAGTATAAGACTCCACTGGTCACTCCGTCCCAATTCTCCAGTTCACCCTCTCTATAAGACTCCACTGGTCAGTTCCTACCAATTCTCCAGATCAGTTCACCCTCTCTACAGTATAAGACTCCACTGGTCAGTCTATCTTTCATTCCCTGTATTTACATTACATTACATTACATTTGGCTGACGCTTTTTTAGCCAAAGCGACTTACAACATGGTAAACAGTTTAAGTTTTAAAGCAATTCTCAAAAATTTTAGGACAATTTAAAAAACGGAGTACAGTAAGAATAAGTGCATCAGTGAGTGCTGTTTTTAACAGTTACATGTCAGTTCAAGACGGCTGGTAAGTGCTGGTATCAACAAGACTTGTTGTAAGTGGTGCTATGAGAGGAGATGTTCTCTAAAGAGCTGGGTCTTCAGGAGTTTTTTGAAAATGGAGATGGATGTCCCTGCCCTTGTAGGAACTGGCAGTGCGTTCCACCAACGAGGAACAACAGATGAGAAAAGTTTGGATTGGCCTGAGTGTACCGGTGGTAGAGCTAGACGTTGTTCGTCTGAGGAGCGCAGCGGTCTGGAGGTAGCGTATGTCTGTATGAGGGCATTCAAATAGGTGGGAGCAGAACCTGGAGACATTTGAGTAGGTGGGAGCAGAACCGAAGACATTTGTTTCTCTTATTCCATTCTTTCCACTTCTATCTGTCTTATTCATCTCACCCATCTCTCTCTCTTCCTCTCTCTCTCTCTCTCTCTCTTCCTCTCCCTGTGTCTGTCTCCCCCTTTCCTTCTCTCTTTCCTCTGTGCTCTCTCCTTTTCTATCTCTCTCTTCTTCTCTCCCCTGCATCCCTCTTTCCTTCCCATCTCTCCTTCCTCTTTCTCTCTCTCTCTTTCTCTCTCTCTTTCTTTCCCCTGAAGCGTGCT
>NW_027468870.1:4954615-4955771 GCF_046254945.1 Alosa pseudoharengus
TGCGTGTGTGTATGTGTGTGCGTGAGTGCGTGCGTGCGTGCGTGTGTGTATGTGTGTGTATGTGAATGCGTGCGTGCGTGCATGTGTGTGTGTGTGTGCGTGTGTGCATGTGTGTGTGTGTTGTTGTTGTGCATGTGCTTCATGAGAGGGAGGTTAGACTGACTCCTTTGTTCTCCAACCACGACTGTGAAACAACTTGGAGTTTTCACACATCACTTGGAGTTTTCACACATCACTTGCCTCGCAGACCAGTTGGTGCAAGTCAAGTGGGTGTCGGGACACATTATATAACATTGGAGGATGTTATAACATGTATTTACAATGCTTATTACAGTGTTATTACAATGTGTGTCATCATTCTAGAGTGTCATGGATTCTTAATTGTGTCTAAATGGCTCCATAGGAACCACATAGCTGTTCCACTGTTGTCAGAATGAGCACAGCTTTCAGAACACTTTCACTCACACACCACACACACACACACACACACACACACACACACACACACACACACACACACACACACACACACACACACACAGACACCAGACACACAGACAAACAGCCAACTTCCTAATGAGAGGTGTGGACAAACTTGTGTCCATTTCATCTGCAAGCACGGCACTTCTAAGGGCTGTGGATTCCGCCAGATAGAAAAAGACTGACACTTCTGGAGGTTGAAATACCAGCGCAGACAAACATATTACGCCGAGTTGGAACTGTCTGAAGCCGTCGCTCGCCTCCTCTCTCTCTCCTCGCAAACACACACACACACACACACACACACACACACACACGCTCGCCTCTTCTCTCTCTCTCCTCGCTCGAGTGCTGGCAGAACATTCAGGAAAGTGAAACTGTTGAGGCTGTTTCTATTCTTCTGTTGTTGTGTGTTTTTTCATCCCCTCCTGTCGCTTCTGGCGATGCTTGAGAGTAGTGTGAGCGAACGCTGGTGTAGCGGCCCAAAATGACTAAAGAGGAAGACGGCGGGGCCAGGCACACACATACACACACACACAACACGCAGGCGCCACCATCTGTCTGAGGGATCTGGGACACTTGTGTAAGACACGACGGTGAGTCACGATGCTCCAGGAGCTCTCCTCGACGAGCCTCCTTTATCCCAACAGACAGGTCGTATTTGTCCGCTTAATGA
>NW_027468870.1:4973471-4978471 GCF_046254945.1 Alosa pseudoharengus
TGCGCATTTAGGGGAGTTTCAATTGCACGGGAGGGAGGGGGAGGGAGTAACGAGCTAGCTCTCTGTTTTGGTTGAACGTCAACAGAAGTGAGGTTACCCATCATCGCTTAGAGCACCTTTAATAATCACAAAGAACTGTTAGTTGCATCGCATGCAAGAGTACAGCATCTTGACTAACTCAGATCATTCCAACATAGATTGATGACACCAAATATTAAAGTACTTTAAACCTGTCCAAGAAATTGTATACATGCAAAGACTTGCCAAACCCTTGCAGTAAAAGAATAGGTATGGATGAGGGAGTCCAGTCAAAGTGCCGACACTTTCTATGTGGACTGGTAATGACTGGAGCTATCAGTAGTGCTTCTGGTTCAAAAATCCTTCCTCAATTCCTCTCTGAGAGGGCTGAACAGCCACTCCCATAAATTAATAATCCTTGCCATCTGTTGACATTACACTTTCCAGTCAAGTGCACAGCAATCCAAAAACACTTGTTTACCTATTGTAATACAACGAGCTTAAGGCAAGAAAGTTAAAACCCCCACGCATTATGCAAAACATATGTAAAGCCAAATCAAGCCATTGTGCGACAAAATGTGCAAGCGCAAAACAATTACCTTAGCAGGATTAGCCACCTCGAGGCAGACACAGACGGCCTGTTAGAAGCACGGTTCAGCTACGACCCAGCGGAGCCTTGGCAAGCTTACGCATGCATTTCCGTCTCTCATTTGATAAGTGCAAATTTGCCAAATTGGCTTCAAATTGGACTTTTCCTATCTGCGCGTCTTTTTCTGGCCCTGATGCCTGATTCCTGCTCTCTGTGTTTCTCATGCATGAAATGGAGATAATGAGGAGGAAGATTCCTTCAGTCGGGGCCGGGGACCAACACAGCCACAGACACAGCCACAGACACAGCCACAGACACGCTGCACTGCTGCACATGCACGTGTGTTTGTGTGTGTGTGTGTGTGTGGAAAAGTCTGTCTGTCTATCTGTCTGTCTGTGTGTATGTGTGTGCATGTGTGTGTGTCTGTGTGTCTGTGTGTGTGCATGTGTGTCTGTCTGTGTGTGTGTGTGCATAAGAGAGAGAGAGAGAGAGAGAGAGAGTCCGTCTGTCTGTGTGTGTGTCTGTGTGTGTGTGTGTGTGTGTGTGTGTCTCTGTGTCTTTGTTTCTGTGTGTGTGTGTGTGTGTGTATGTGTGTGTGTGTGTGTGTGTGTATAAGAGAGAGAGGAAGAGAGAGAGAGTGTCTGTCTGTCTGTGTGTGTGTCTGTGTGTGTGTGTGTGTGTGTGTCTCTGTGTCTTTGTGTCTGTGCATGTGTGTGTGTGTGTGTGTGAGAGAGTAAAAGAGAGCTAATAAAGATGAAATCAGTCTAATGAGCGTCATGTCCACATCTGCTGGCCCTGCGGTCCTCACACACACACACACACTCACCGCTCCGTGATGACGCTCCGCTGGAGGGGGGGGGGGTGTCTCTACGCCAGATGTGGAGCGGACATGGCCGCTGGATGTCGGAAGCGTGCGGACAGATGTTTCCCCCTGATTAACTGTGAGTGCTGGACACACGCGCCACCTTGAGCGCCACTCTGCCAAGAAGCGCTGTGAAACAGCCTCTTAAACTGGACACGTCAAATTCCAAAAAGCTACAATATTTTTAACGATTGGCCCTCACCTTTTAACCGCCGCCCCTAGCAGATGTCTGGAGTGGTGTTACAGTCTTTGGCAACGTAAACACAACCCCTATCCCCCGCAGACCCCCACTAAACACGGACGCCACCTCAGAAAGCGCCCCTCGGCCTCGCTGCTTCTGATTAAACGGCTGAAGAAGCCGACGTAGAGGCCTCCGTTGGCGGAGAAGTGGGCACAAACAGGTCTTAGTAGGTCTCTAGCCACACATTTGCTTTATGTTCCTGTGCTCGTTCCAAAAACTCAAAACTCAGGGAAAGTTTCAGAAAAATCTAAACGTTTCATTAGCGTCCCCAAGGAGTCCTTCTGTCAAACCTCTCTGGCGCAGCACAAAGTTTTCTAAAGTTGAGGACGAGAAACTGTGTGGTGCAGAATTCATTAGAGCAATGATGATAAAATGATAAAATAATGAAATGGGACGAATACAAACGTCAAATATGTCCTGAAGCACTCTAACAAAGCTACATGGATTAAGCCTCACATGTCCTTAATGATGCCTATTCATTTTTGGCCTAACCTGTAATTTCTACACTACAAAATATTCTTTTGGGCATCTTCATAAATGTTTAACACATGGATATTCTGGACAACAATGACCTTTCAAAATGAATTACCTCATTAAACATCATATTTTCAGCTCGCTGCTGCATCGCTCTGCTGAGTATTAAATTATTCATCGTGAGATAAGGACAAAAAAAAAAACCTTATCTATATTCTCCTGGAAGTCCAGGTATTAAGCTGTACAATCACTGTCTAGCTCTCCCATCTGTAAACACAGAACAGGAGGCATTCACAGGTTTAGATGGGCAATAGAGTAAACAGAAAGCCAATGAGCAAATAGCGCAGTGCTGTACTTGCAGAGACGCTGTTGCTGGACTGAGACGATGGTAGAGCATGTCACAGTCCCTGTGCGTTTATATATATATATATATATATATCTATAGGGGGCCAGAGATGGTGTTGCTGGACTGAGACCAGGGCAGAGCATGCTGGTGGTCCCTGTGCACTTATATCTATAGGGGTCTAGCGTACTGCTCTATGAGATCAAGTCTTATATCTATAGGGGTCTAGCGTACTGCTCTGAGATCAAATCTTATATCTATAAGGGTCTAGCGTACTGCTCTATGAGATCAAGTCCTATATCTATAGGGGTCTAGCATACTGCTCTGAGATCAAGTCTTACTGTATATCTATAGGGGCAGGGTTGGGTAGTAACGGATTACATGTAATCTATATTATGTAATCAGATTACAAAAATCAAGTAACTAATCAGACCAGATTACAATAAAAAATTGTGTAATCAGATTACAGTTACATTGTTGGGGATTACCTGATTACATTTTATCATGCAAACAATGCAACTTTTTTATGATAGCCTAGCTATCTTTTTATTTGACAAGACGTTCACTTTTTAGAATTTTTTTAAATATAGTTAAGAACAAAATTATTCATACCCCTGGCAAATATTGATTTTCTCTTGAACAATATGTTTGTTCTTACTTAAAATTACACTTGCACATGCCAAAAGGTTGCAAGACAATGTGGTAAAAACATGGAAAAAAAAAAGTGTGTATCTTTTTTAACATTTTTATGAAAAATTGTGTGTTCAAAATTATTCATACCCTTTTTAAACAATCACTGGAAACATCTTTATTTACCACCACAGCTCTCAAAATGGTTCATAATACCCACCAAGCCTCTTCATGTCTCCACAACGATTGTAGACTGCACCTTTTTAGCAGCAATCTGGGTTTTGAAGCAGGAACGATTACTTGCCATCACTTTGGCCTTGTGCTCACTTTTTTGACGGATTGAGGTCCACTCTAAAATGTTGATATTGTTCTCTGTTAACCATTTCTTGCCTTGTTTGGCTGTATGTTTTGGATCATTGTGTTCAAATGCTGCCTTTTGGGGCAGCCATGGCCTACTGGTTAGGGCTTCGGCCTTTGGGCTTGCCGGTTCGACTTCACTAATTCACGGATTGGGATAAATGCAGAGACCAAATGTCCCTCACGGGATCAAAAGATATACTTACTTACTAACTTACATACTATTGGGGCAGGTCTCTCGGCACACTGCCTGATATTTTCCTCCTAATCTTAATGTAACCTCTTGTTTTAGTGTTACTGTTTACTTTGAGAAACTCACCAGGTCCCCCTGGTTGAAAAACATCTCAAAATAATAATTTTCTCACCCCCACAATTGAAATGGACATGGTGTAATTTGGGTTTAATGCTTCCCTTTTTTATGCCAATCTCAGGCCATGTCCCTGGGTCAAAAAAATCCAGCGAAAAGCTAAATTCTTTGTCCAGGTGTGCCCTTATAGGTTAAGCTGAGTTGTGCATGTTTGGAGAAGAGTGGAGAAAAATAGAATGAGAATTCTTTCATCAATTCTGTGGTGGTGTCTTTTACTTAATGGGCATATTTACTGAAGTAATCTAAAAGTAATCCTAAAGTAATCATATTACGTTACATGTTTTTGGTAATCCAACTGATTACGTTACTGATTACAAAAATTACCATGTAATTTGTAGTCAGTAATGGATTACATTTCAAAGTAATCTGACCCAACCCTGTATAGGGGTCTAGCGTACTGCTCTATGAGATCAAGTCCTATATCTATAGGGGTCTAGCATACTGCTCTGAGATCAAGTCTTATATCTATAGGGGTCTAGCGTACGGCTCTATGAGATCAAGTCCTATATCTATAGGGGTCTAGCGTACTGCCCTGTAAGATCAAGTCTTATCTATAGGGGTCTAGCGTACTGCTGTGTGAGATCAAGTCTTATATCCATAGAGGTATAGCGTACTGCTCTGTGAGATCAAGTCTTATATCTTTAAGGGTCTAGCGTACTGCTCTGTGAAATCAAGTCCTATATCTATAGGGGTCTAGCGTACTGCTCTGTGAGATCAAGGGCCCGTCCCAATACCTCCCCTACCCCTAGATTTTTGCCCTAACCCTCGTTTTTGCGCGTGCACGTGTAGGGCTAGGGTGTCCCATTACTATAGGGAGCAAGGGGAAGTGCTATTTTGCCCTTAAAATCAACCCTCAAAACATAGCCAGGACCGATGCAGGCTTAAAACGAAGTGGGAGATGAAATTACCCTGGATACCGTGCGAGCTCAGCGAGCCGGCCAAATTGTTCATATATTTTCGCAAATAAGCATATTAAAATTTCGGAATATGTTGGAATATGTTAGCTGGATGCACATCTGATGGACTGTTGAGTTTTGAACACTAATGTTAGAAAATATCTCACGAAGCTATCTGACGATGTTCATGATATCTGCTGAGTGCTTTGAGAGAGTCTGCCCA
>NW_027468870.1:4983471-4988471 GCF_046254945.1 Alosa pseudoharengus
AGCAAAAATTAAAACATTTTTGTTTTAAAGGACTTCAGGTGCTTTTGGAGAGCTGCTGTGAGATCTCTGTGTGTGTGTGTGTGTGTGTGTGTGTGTGTATTAAAGGACTTCCAGTGCTTTTGGAGAGCTGCTGTGAGATCTGAGTGTGTGTGTGTGTGTGTGTGAGTGGTGTGTGTGTGTGTGTGTGTGTGAGTGGTGTGTGTGTGTGTGTGTGTGTGTGTGTGTGTGTGTGTGTGTGTGTGTGTGTGTGTGTGTGTGTGTGTATTAAAGGACTTCCGGTGCTTTTGGAGAGCTGCTTTGATATCTGAGTGAAGCAAATGAGAAGTTTGTGTTCCGAGTGTCCTGGAATAATGATTGATGGAATGTGCATTTGTGATGGAATGTGCATTTGTTTTTCTTTTGTTTTGTTTTGTTTTTTCTTTAATGTTTTTGGCAGACAGCAGAACATACAGAGCATAGACATCCGGTGGAAATTACAAACATACAGTCAGTTCCCTGTCTTTTTTTTTTGTGATAAAGCATAGAAACAACAACACACACACATATACAAAAAAAAAAAAAAAACACAAACAAGAACAAAGTGCCTACAAACTTACATTACCATGACCTCTGAGTATATCAAACACTTACATCCAATATAATACCAGTATCAGTTATCTATCTAAGCAGACATATCCTCTAAATAATTCAGAAAGGGGCCCCAGACCTGATTGAAGATATCTTCTCTCCCCCTGACGCTGAAAGTTACCCGCTCATATAAAGCCATTTTGGTCAATAGCTCAATCCATTCCTTAAAACTACAAAACTCAGATGACTTCCAATGCCTCAATATTATCCTACATCCTGTTATGGTTGCAAGTCGTACCCATAGCCTCTGTCTTTCAGTTAGATTAATGTTATCTGGTAACAGACCCAAGATACATAAAGCTGGAGACTTCAAGAGATTAAGTTAAAAAAGACCATTCAAGAGAGTAATAATCGCATCCCACAAGCGATCATTTTTTCCACAGTCATATAGCATAGGAACTAAAGTCCCAGCTTCTTTCTGACATTTCCAACAGGTGTCCCTGTCTGCTAATTTCAGTTTGGCGAGTTTACTAGGAGTCCAATAACTTCTGTGGAGTAGTTTATATTGGATAAGCTGCGACTGTGTTTCCCGCGAACAAGTGTACCAGGAAGCAACAAGCTTCTTCCAGCCATCTTCTGGAATCTGAGTTCCCAAGTCATCCACCCAGCATAGTCTCAACCCCTCCAAATTGGGCGATCGCACCTCTCTGATGATCTCATAAAATTTAGATGCTCTACTACTATTATTGCCAGCTATTAGGAATAGGTCCTGGATACTAGATGGAGGATCTGGGTTAGTGTGCAACTTAGCTTTGATACAGTGTCTAACTTGTAAAAATTTCCAAAATTCCCTTTGATTAAGATGAAATTGTTGTCTGATTTCAATGAATGATTTCATACCATTTTGACCAAATAGATCCCCGAGCTGATTAATTCCGGAGCTGACCCACGCATCCCACATAAATGGTTTCTTACCTACTAATAGCTTTTAATTCCACCAAATGGAGGCTTAGGCGGAAAGATAAGGATTGGTATTAATTCATTGGTGAGATCTCAACCAAGTCTCTTGTACAAAAGCCAAAACCGGGTCTTTAAAGGGTACCGGCCGTCCCATCTGAGTGAGAAATGCCTCTAAAGATGTAGGAGCCTTTAACCCATGATGGCCTCTGCTCAAGAGAGTTATTTATCTTATGTAACTGGGAGAGAGAAAATGCATAATGATACCAGTCCACCTTAGACCATGGGCTTTTCTCAATATGCGTTCTTTTCTATACTTGTGTTCTCATGAACTTGAAAATCGCCAAACCACCACTATCTTTAGCAGCATATAATTTGGACCGATTGTAAGCTGGCTTTTTGCCTGCCCACACATAACCCTCTACAACTGTATTATAAAGCTTAAACAAGTTTTGCGGAAATGTTAAGGGTAGCATATACAAAATATACTGGATCTTGGGGGAAATAATCATTTTAACCAGATTAATTCTGCCCAATAAGGATAAATTCATTTTTACCCAATTCTGCAAAAGAGGCCGAATACTTTGAATCACTGGAGAAATATTCACTTGCATTAAATTATCCAATCCAGGTGTCAGTTTAATCCCTAAGTACATCAAACCTGCAGGCATCCACTTAAATTGCCATGTATTTATAATGGCTGGGGGACATATTTTAGAAAGAGGCATGGCCTCTGATTTTGACCAATTAATTGTGTAGCCAGAAATGTCAGAAAATGAATCAATAATTGAGGAGATGGCAGGTACTGCCACGTCTGGATTACTTGAGATCAAAAGAATGTTATCCACATACAAAAAAAGTTTGTGTTCTTCCTGGCCCATATGTACCCCTTGGATGCATTTACATTCACGCAATGCAATTGCAAGAGGTTCCAGAAATAGGGCAAAAATGAGAGGTGATAAAGGAGAACCTTGTCTAGTGCCACGACTAAGATTAAAAGATGGTGACATTATCCCATTGGTAAGAACAGTAGCCATGGGATCTGTGTATACTAACTGCAACCACTGCATAAAGGACGGACCAAAGCCAAACCTCTTCAATGTATAAAACAGAAAGGCGTACTCAACTTTGTCAAACGCCTTCTCCGCATCTAGGGGGAAGGCAACAACAGGATCTAAGTTATTTCTGCTCTTCCAAAAAATATGTAATATCCTGCGTAGATTGTCAGCTGAGCCTCTACTTTTAACAAATCCAACATAATTGCCTGCCTAACTTACGTTAATGTGATCTCTCCCTCCAGTAAATTTCTTTGAACGTCAGTCAGACTAGGAGTTTTAATAGATGAAAATAAATCTGACAGCCTCTGTACCTCGACCGGCCCATTAGAGGTATATAGCTCTTCATAGAATTTAGGAAAAACATCATTAATTTCCTTTTTATTGGTGATCAACTTATTATTATTATCAAATATAGAGGGAATTAAATTAGTAGATTGTATCTGTCTAACCCTATGTGCCAACATTTTGCCTGTTTCTCACCTTGTTCAAAATATTTCTGATTAAAACATACATTGCATATTCACCTTTTTTCTGCAATAAGCTATACAGCTCAAATTTAAGCTTAATTAATTTATTCCATAATTCCCTCTCAGGATGCTGTGAGTGTTGTCTCTTAAGTACCTTAATGTCCTGTTCTAATTTCAACAATGTATCCCTCTGAGCTTTTTTGATCGAGGAGCTATACTGAATAAGATGACCCCTTACGTAAGCCTTAAAAGCATCCCAGGTTATTCCAACATCATCTATAGAACCTTCATTGCAAACCCAAAAGTCATTCATTATTATTCTTATATATTCACAATAACCCTTGTTTTGTAATAGTGAGTTGTTTAGACGCCACCTAAGTGAAGGTTTCACTCCTTCTTCTGCTAGATAAGACAAACTCTATAGGGGCATGGTCAGTTACAACTATGTTACCAATGGAGTCAATAGTTTGACTCACCAAAGAGCGAGAGACAAGGAAATAATCTATCCTAGAATAAGTAGAATGTGGATGGGAGAAGAATATATATTCTCTTTCTTGAGGATGGAGCAATCTCCATATATCCACTAGGCCCAATTCTTCTGACAAAACATCCACTGCAACATATACAGGGTCATTATTTCACCTGGGTTGGGAAGATTTATCCAAAAACCCATCCCTGACCTAGTTGAAATCCCCCCCAATTATAATAGTTGTATTTCCAATATTCCGTACTAGGTTACAAACTGTGTGAAAGAATTCTGGTTGAGGAGAGTTGGGGGCATAGATATTGACCATAGTCATTTTCTGACCCTCCAGGCATGCATCCAAGACCACCCATTGACCTTCTTGATCAGCATAATGCTTAAATACCCTGAAATCCAAGTTCCTCCTAATCAATATGATCACCCCTCTTTTCCTACTGAAATATGTACTATAAAACACTTGGCCCACCCAATCTCTTTTCAGTTTTAAAGATTCTTCTTCATCAAGATGTGTCTCCTGAATAAGAGCAATGTCTGTCTTCTTCTGCTTTGAATATGTTAGGATTTTCTTTCTTTTAACAACATTATGGCAACCAGCTATATTCCATGACACTATTTTACATAAAGCCATGGAGCCCTAAAAACCACATTATAGTTAATGGACAAATAGTCCAGAGGACTTCAGTTTGTGTACTCATTACCATATGACAAATTTCCTGATTAAACCCAGAGGTCATTATAGATTCATCTGTACAAAACAGTAGGCACAACAACGTGAAAAAATAAAACAAAACAAATACAGAATAACAAGAATTAAGCAGGTCCGTAGTACTCATTGATCCCATATATGGCCTCCCTCCTCACTCATTCCTCCACCCTCCCCCAGTATTAGTATCTCAACAGAAAAACGTCGGAAAATTAACTTAAGTGTCCCGGATCGCATTTTCAACAAAATCAAACTGCGGGAAAGTCCTGAATATTCCCGCCATAGACAATCGTCCCAAGCCTTATTAGAGGCAGCTTTGTATTCTATAACCCAAATGAAAAAAGGAGATATGCATAGGCCTAGACATAGCTACAGTTTGTGAAAGGCTGGGAATAGCATATAACGTCCGGGAGAAAAAGCAGATATCCAAGCAATAACATATTGTTAGATTTAGCTGAACTATGGCCTAGGTGTATTAACCACTGCCATCTACGTTGGAAAGCACCTGACCTCCATCGTCACCTGCCGGAAAATTAGCCGATGCCAAGCTGTTGAGAAACCGCTTCACCACTGCTGGAGTTGGAAACTGATGTCGTTAATTATCCAAGAATAATGGTCATGATGGCAGGATAGCGAAGAGAGTAGTCGATATTGCGTTGTTGTAGCAAGCGTCGAACCTCGTCAAATTTCCTGCGTTTGTCCTGCACCTCCTGCGCGTAATCCTGGAAAAAGCGGACTCTCATGTCTTGCCAGATTATCTGTTT
>NW_027468870.1:5005971-5013471 GCF_046254945.1 Alosa pseudoharengus
AGATCCGCTCTACACCAACCAGATCTGCTCCGTCTACTCCAGACCCACGCAACATATTATTCCAGATCCGCTCTACACCAACCAGATCTGCTCCGTCTACAACTCCAGACCCACGCAACCTATTATTCCAGATCCACTCTACATGAATCCAGATCTACTCTACATATTATTCCAGATCCACTCTACACCAATCCAGATCTGCTCAGTCTACAACTCCAGACCCACGCAACATATGGTTTCAGATCCACTCTACATATGGTTCCAGATCAGCTCTACATATGGTTCCATATCAGCTCTACATATTACTCCAGATCAGCTCTACATATGGTTCCAGATCCGCTCTACATATGGTTCCAGATCTGTTCTACGTCTTTCCTCCAGTTTGCTGCTAAAGCTCCTTTCTGAAGCAGGACATTTACACACAGTGACCTCACTGAAAGCTGCTGCTACTGTCAACTTAAAGTCCATAAGAAGAATTAGAAGACAAATCATTTATCTTTCAATGTCCAACATTACACATTAAATTAAAAAGTACAGTAACTAATAAATCAGAAGCATTCGTAATGAAGGCAGACGTGTGGTGGAAGGAGAGCTTCTCATTTCCGATGAAATATTGATGAGTGTATAAATGAATTAATACTTAGGGACCAAAAGCAATTAAACCTTACCATTTGAAAAAACCCTCCAAACCCAGGGAACCTGAAGGAAATCAAAATTCAGGGGAAGCTTTAAAAGCTCCAAGCTGAGCAACTGACCTCATCCTGACTTTAAGACCTTAGCAAGCGAACACCACCTGAGACAGAGGAAGAGAGAGAGAGAGAGAGAGAGAGAGAGAGGAAGAGAGAGAGGGAGGACGAGAGAGAGGAAGAGAGAGAGAGAGAGAGAGAGAGACAGAAGGGGAGTGAGAGAGAGAGAGTGTGTGTGAGAGAGAGGGGAGGGTAAGAGAAAGACTGATAAGATGTCTACGTCTACGAAGTTCCAACACTGTGGAAGACATTGGGCTATATTTTGGGGCACCAGCGCATGGCGTACAGTTCGTTTTTCAGTCGCGCGAAGTTGAATTCGGTATTTTGCACCTTTATTTTTTAAGCATTGCGCCCAGGGGTGTGGCAATTAACAACCTAGGGCGGGCCCTGGCGCGTTGTCTAAAAATCGCTATCATACACCACCTAAACCTGGTCAGAAGTCAATGGCGAGTTGTTCATATGCTATTTTAAGAGCGCATGTCAACAGCCATATTGGCAGGTGCACGCACCATCCTTCTATCATTCATGAACGCACACCAGCGCACGTCCATGCAAAGCATTACAAATTGCACGATTACAATGTTAAACATAATTAGAATAAAGATATCACGAAATACTGTACATCTCATGATGAGTAGTTATTCACCATCATTTGCAAATTGGTAATGACGGTTAAAAGTGATTAGGGGAGAGGCGAGAGACACGTATGGAGCACAGCTGAAGACGCACTGTCACGAGATATAAGCAACTCCTCTGCAGGATAAATGTTGTTTTATTCAGTCATTTGAGCAACATTAGGGTAAGTGTTGCTTTTTCCAGCCTATGTTTTCGATGGTAACCCATTGTCAGTCAATAGTGAAAGTAACTGCATATAACTGTCTTGTCGTTGACTGACTTCCTTGGTGAAGTTAGTTTCACTTTGCCAATGAGTTCAAATAATAGACGAGTGCAAATGCGTGAAGGCTATGCTAAGTTTTAGTAAAGCATGGTTTAAGAATGACTATTCCATACGGTCTCGCAAGCAGCCTCCTTCTAATGCGCCGTTGAATGCCAAAATACCGATGCATTTATCTGACATATCGCGCGTTGCGCCGTTAAAGGGAATGACAGATGTCATTCTCATTGGTTTAAAATGATGTTACGCCCCAAACACACCCATATGACTGATTAAAAGACCTAGGAACACCTTGTTACGCCATGCGCTCCACTTTTGAGGACGAAAACCCTCCCAATGTGAACTGGACATCCTACTAAATTTGAATAGACTTTTGACGAGTGACGATGCACTTTAGAATGTCATGATAGGGCCCTTAGAATGTCATGATAGGGCCCATTATGTCTCACCCCCGTTCCCAAGAAACCACACCCCAGCGAGCTTAATGACTTCCGGCCTGTCGCTCTAACATCACATGTGATGAAAACAATGGAGCGACTGGTCTTAGGTATGCTCAGACCCCAGGTACGCCATGCACTAGACCCGATACAGTTTGCATAGCAGGAGAAAGTGGGCGTGGACGATGCCATCACTTATCTTCTACACAGGACACATTCCCACCTAGACAAGGGGAAAAGTGCTGTGAGAATCATGTTCTTTGATTTCTCAAGTGCTTTTAACACCATCCAACCCCTCAGACTGGGAGACAAGCTCTTGCAAATGGGTGTGGACGCTCACCTGGTAACCTGGATCACAGATTACCTGACCGAGTGACCACAGTTTGTCAGACTGAGGAACTGCCTCTCTGACACTGTGATCAGCAGCACCGGAGTGCCACAGGGAACTGTGCTCTCTCCTGTCCTGTTCACCTTGTACACATCTGACTTCCGCTAAAATACCGAGTCATGCCACATGCAGAAGTTTTCTGATGATACTGCAATTGTGGGGTGTATCAGGGACGAGCAAGAGGAGGAGTACAGGAGCCTGGTGGAGGACTTTGTGCAATGGTGCAAACTCAATCACCTTCAACTAAACACTTCAAAGACCAAGGAGATGGTGGTGGATTTCCGAAGGTCTAAGCCCGCTCTGCTACCAGTCTCCATTGATGGGGTCAATGTGGAGGTGGTAAGCACCTACAAGTATCTGGGTCTCCACCTGGACAATAAACGAGACTGGTCAGCCAACACTGATGCACTCTACAAGAAAGGACAGATCAGGCTGTACTTCCTGAGGAGGCTGCGGTCCTTTAATGTGTGCAGCAAGCTCCTCAGGATGTTCTATCAGTCTGTTGTGGCCAGCGCCCTCTTCTATGCAGTGGTATGCTGGGGAGGAAGCACAAAGAAGAAGGATGCTGGGCGACTTGACAGGCTGGTAAGGAAGGCTGGCTCTGTAGTGGGAGCTGAACTGGAGTGCATCACTTTAATATCTGACAAAAGGACTCTAAACAAACTGATCAACATCTTGGACAATGAATGTCATCCGCTCTACAGCACTATCAAAAACCAAAAGAGCTTGATCAGCTGGAGACTTCGCTCACTGCCATGCACAACTGAAAGGCTGAGGAAGTCATTTGTCTCCAGGGCCATTGAACTGTTCAATGCCTCACTAAAGGGAAGAGGAGAGATAGACTTCTCTGCTTAGTCTGTCTGCCTCTCCACCCTCTCCATGTCCATGTTTTTTGAGTACTGACTGCCCACTACTGCTTACTACTGTTTTACTACTGTTTTACTAATGTACACAGCCTAATGTTTTCACTACTTTTTTACTGCTACACTGTTTTTCATGATATATTAGCACACATGATCAATGGCTGCGGTCAGGCTTCTGCTACAATACTGAATGAATGAATGGCTATAACCCTATTACCTGAACCTGTTCTTGCACTGAAATAGTTAGAGACCCTTGAATTTCCCATTGAGGATCAATAAAGTATCTATCTATCTATCTAAGAGAGAAAAGAGTGGAGGAGAGACATGGAGAAGAGAGAGAAAAAAGAAGATCTACCTCCCGCCTCGATTTATTCATCGAGCTCAGTGATGTAACAAGCACGGGCAGCAAGATTGCTTATTAGAGATTAGCCATGCAGTAACCTTCTCTCCATATTTGACCACACACACACACACACACACACACACACACACACACACACACACACACTCACACACACGCACACACACACACACACACGCGCGCGCGCGCACACACACACACAAACACACACACACACACACACACACACACACACAAGGTGTCTTTAATTCCACTGTAGTGCAAGGAGTGACAGCAGGCCGTCACATTCAGCAACACATCATTTAGCTGTGTCAGTAACGCTGAGTTGATTTGAACCACTACACCATAAACCTGCCATTATTTGTTCCCCTGATACAGCATAATACACTTTCAGATGAGGTGTCCCATCCAGATGCCCGGAGAAATGTGTATTCATATCAGGGGCGCCTGCAGGAATTAATGCTATGGTACGCACACCCCCCCCCCCCAAAAAAAAAAAAAACACGTTCACTCGTGGACAGGTTCGTGCATACATAGCATAACAACATCCACATGCAATAATGCAACAACAACGTCTACAATTACCTATTCATTTGGGCAACTTTATACATCCCTATACAGGCTAAAGCTACCTTTAGTTGTGTTATAGCGTACTGTAACGTCTGGCTTTAAACAGCTGTAATGCAGTCGTTCTGACAAGCACACCAATTGCTTAGCCAACCTTGTTCTTGCCTATCTTGAATAGCTCCTCTAGCATTGCTGCCTCCATCCTTTCTGTTTTCGTTGTTTAAACTTGTGATATCTATGATGAGTATTGAGTTAGTGAATTAGCTCAACATTGTGTGCTGATAACCATATAGAAAGCCGAGTAAAAGAAAACAAGTAGCCTATGCGTGCCTGCGTGCGTATTCTCTCCTGCTCAAACATGTGTGCGCGTTAATTTTGATTAGTGTTCACTAACTTTACTTAATAGAAAATTGTAAATAGCCTGATGGCATGCAACTAATGGGATACTGTGCACAGTTGGAAAGGTATGGTAGGCCAATATGGTGTGAATATACACACACACAAGGTAAATTTTCTCTCGTTGTTGAGTGATGTTACGCACAGTGCGTATGGACGTACACCTGCAGGCGCGCCTGATTCATATCACCAGAGAAGAAATAGATTAGACCGATAGCTCTTTAGACCGATAGCTCTGTAGAAGAAATAGATTAGACCGATAGCTAGCTCTTTAGACCGATAGCTCTTTAGCCAGAGACTTTCTTTTTTTTTTTTAGTATATTTTTTTGGGCTTTTATGCCTTTAATGCAACAGGACAGCGGAGAGTGACAGGAAGTGAGTGGGAGAGAGAATCGGGGTGGGGCCCGGAAAGGACCACGGGGCGGGAATCGAACCTGGGTCGTCGGCGCACGCTGCAGGCGCCCCAGCCAGCCGCACCACGGCTGGGGCCAGCCAGAGACTTTCTAATGAGGAGACACAGCACTCAAAAAATCCTCCATAGAAATGCATGGGGTTAGTTTGTAACGCCGTTGTCTACACATATCCCACCCCTTCCTCGGCAAAATGTCGACATGTGAATACATTGAGCCAATCATGTTGTGTGGTGTGAAGACATCGTGCCAATCATGTCTTGTGAACTTGCCGCTGGAGCAAGATTGGTGTCGTGAAGCCTTGCGCACGCGCGTTTCTGCTGAGTAGGATGCCGATGAGTGCCCAAAAAGCATTGCAATATGGCCGCCGAGTGGAGGGACTTGCCTAAAAGGACTTTGCTTTAGCTCTTAGACCGATAGCTCTTTAGACCGGTAGATAGCTCTTTAGACCGATAGCTAGCTCTTTAGACCGTTAGCTAGCTTTTTATACCGATACCTCTTTAGACCGATAGCTCTTTATACCGATAGCTAGGTCTTTATACGATAGCTCTTTAAACCAATAGCTCTTTATACCGAAAGCTCTTTAGACCGATAGCTCTTTCCTATCATTCTGAAGTAGAGGGTGACAATTTTTCGGGACTGTGAAATTGACAGTGAAATTGACCCGCAGGACTCCCGCGGGAATACCGTGACCCGCGGGAGTCCTGCGGGTCAATTTCACTGTCAATTTCACTGTTGGTAACGTGATAGGTACGGGACGGGCAAAAAATCAATGGGAGTGGGCGGACTGACTTATCGGACACACACACAGACGAGAAGTTTTTGGATCCTCTTATCTACAGTAACTCTAAGGTGATGTAGTAGTGTGTGTTCCTATCTAACTCTGAGGTGGTGTAGTAGTGTGTGTTCCTGTAAGGTGGTGTAGTAGTGTGTGTTCCGGTAAGGTGGTGTAGTAGTGTGTGTTCCTATCTAACTCTAAGGTGGTGTAGTAGTGTGTGTTAACTCTAAGGTGGTGTAGTAGTGTGTGTTAACTCTAAGGTGGTGTAGTAGTGTGTGTTAACTCTAAGGTGTGTGTGTGCAGTGTGTGTTAACTCTAAGGTGTGAGTGTGCAGTGTGTGTTAACTCTAAGGTGGTGTAGTAGTGTGTGTTAACTCTAAGGTGTGTGTGTGCAGTGTGTGTTAACTCTAAGGTGTGAGTGTGCAGTGTGTGTTAACTCTAAGGTGTGTATGTGCAGTGTGTGTTAACTCTAAGGTGTGAGTGTGCAGTGTGTGTTAACTCTAAGGTGTGAGTGTGCAGTGTGTGTTAACTCTAAGGTGTGTGTGTGCAGTGTGTGCTCCTTTAAGACACCACTGATAGGCCGACACTCTGATCCCATATTTATGGTTGTTTGCTACTGACATCCTCTCTGACATCCGTTTGAACTCTGGCAGACACACTACACACAGACACACACATGCGCACACACACACACAGACACACTACACACAGACACACTACACATACACACACTACACACAGACACACACATGCGCGCACACACACACACACACACACTACACACAGACACACACATGCGCACACACACACACAGACACACTACACACAGACACACTACACACAGACACACACATGCGCGCACACACACACATGTTGCCTACAGTAGTCAAAGTGTGAAGAAATGTTGGCAGCTTCTTTAGGAAGCTGGAGTGTGTTCAGAACTCCCTCTCCTCCAATCAGATGCTTCGGGACAGGATATAGGAGGCGACACTAAAGGAAGGATGGGTAGGAGTCAAACAGGCTTAGGCCAGCAGCCAAGACAACACACACACACACACACACACACACACACACACACACACACCAACAAATACACACACAGACACACACCATAAACATACATACAGACACAGACACACATTCACACACACACACACACACCAGGAGGCAGTGTGCCTGCAGACGTTTATGAAGGATAAAAGAACACCATTTCCCAGACACAGCAACATTCAGAGAGGAAGTTCCATTGCTCGCCTTCCTTTTTCTGCCTCCTCTCCACCTCTCTTCTCCTTCTCTCTTCCCTTCTCCACCTCTCCTTCCTCTCTTCCTTCTTTGTTCTTCTCTCTTCTCCACCTCTTTTCTCCTCTCTCCCTTCTCTCTTCTCCACCTCTTTTCTCCTATCTCCCTTCTCTCTTCTCCACCTCTTTTCTCCTCTCTCCCTTCTCTCTTCTCCACCTCTTTTCTCCTATCTCCCTTCTCTCTTCTCCACCTCTTTTCTCCTATCTCCCTTCTCTCTTCTCCACTTCTTTTCTCCTCTCCTCCTTCTCTCCTGTCTCCTCTCCTCCTAATCTCCTTCTCTCCTCTCCCATCCTTCCTCATCTCCTCCCCTCCTCTCCTCTCTCCTCTCCTCCTCTCCTCTCCTCTCTCACCTCCTCTCCTC
>NW_027468870.1:5024499-5026999 GCF_046254945.1 Alosa pseudoharengus
GTGTGTGTGCATAATATGTGTGTGTGTGTGTGTGTATGAGAGGGAGTGTGTGTTCACACTCCATTACACCAGCCTGCGCCTTCGAAGAACTACAACCAGCCAGGCTGGCAACTGCCCTGCTAATTTTTTATTGTCAGCTCATGGGCCTGTGTTTGTGTGTGTGTGTGTGTGTGTGTGTGTGTGTGTGTGTGTGTGTGAGAGTGAGAGAGAGAGAGAGAGTGTGTGTGTGTGTGTGTGTGTGCTAATCTTTATGTCAACTGGACAGCTTGCGCTCATGAGAGAACACCGTGTCCGAGTGATTCTTCTCCGGACGCTAATCTCTGCGTATCCTCTTTGCCTGCACTGCTAAATGGGAGTGTCCACAGGGAGCGCACTGTATTTTAACACACACGCAAACATGTGTGTGTGTGTGTGTGTGTGTGTGTGTGTGTGTGTGTGCAAAATGGGAGGATCCGTAGGAACCACACTGTATTTCAACACACAGCCATTTCTGTTAATGTAATTGCTGTTGCAGTTCTATTGTTATTGTTTTTTTGCAATTATTCTCCGGCTCCTTGCATTCTGCTGCTCTTTGCATTGTGTGTGTGTGTGTGTGTGTGTGTGTGTGTGTGGTTGTGTGTGTGTGTGTGTGTGTGTGTGTGTGTGTGTGTGTGTGTGTGTGTGTGTGCATTCTCCTCGCATTCTGCTGCGTGAGTCATGTGAAGACCAACTGAAATATAGGAAATGCTTGTTGCAGCAGAATGGGGCGTCCGAGGCGTGTCGTGTCGTGTCGCGCTGTGCTGTGCTGTGCTGTGGTGTGCTGTGCTGTGCTGTTTGTCTCAATACCTAAGACCACATCAACCTTGGGATGACTTCTGACTGTGCGCCATTCTAATGGGTAAATAGTCTATGCCTTCTCAATCTGTACTGGCTGGAGAATAGAAAGAACACCAAAAAAAAAAAAACAATCAATTTCGCCCCAATTTTCTATAAGAATGAAACTCAATTTTCATCAGTGTATTACCCATTACACCTGCTTCGGCTCATGTTTGTCTTTTTTTCAGTCGCACACGCGTACACACACACACACAAAATCAATTTCTTAACACGTCCCTCGATCTCTCAGACAATCTCCCCTCAAGTGGTGAATTCAGCCAACCTGCAAAGGCTTCTGGGAAGTCTCATAGCAGAGACTGATGGGGCGTAGAAAGCCGAGCTTGATGAAGGCCTGGACGAAGTTTTGCAAGGGGAACGAGAGTCACAATATGACCCACTTAGGAGACAGGTGGAGAGAGCCTGGTGGATGGGTACATCTTCTTCTTGTCACTTGTCACTAAATGATTTAACTGCTAATTACCTTGTAAGTACCCGGTTTAATACAGTGTTGTAACAGTGTAATCTGTGTCATGCATATTGCATTGGTCATTTGTGCACTTTGGTGTTACGTTTGCAGACAGCGTTGGTACACATAAGTTCAGAGTATCAGTACGTCTATATTGATGATGTATATTGATGTGTGCAATGTGGCACTGTATACGTCTATATTGATGTGTGTAATGTGGTGAGTGAATGTATGAGATATAAGACACTGTACAGTATGTATATCTATATTGATGTGTGTAATGTGGTGAGTGAATGTATGAGATATAAGACACTGCACTATAGATATGACAGGAGGGGAAGAGGCAGGAATGCAAATCTCTCAAGTCCTAGTTACAGAATGATCCTGAGCTGTCTTTCTCTCTTTCTCTCTCTCTCTCTCTCTCTCTCTCTCTCTCTCTCTCTCTCTCTCTCTCTCTCTCTCAAATCAGAGACTGTTCCTCTCACTGCACTGAATGTTCCCATTTCTAAATGTTCCCCGCACTATCTGTGCATAAAACCTTTAAAAGTCATGAGAAAATAGGACTTATAAGACTTATATAGGCCTAACTTCTGTACAATATCCAGCCCAGTAGACCGCAGTGAAACACTTCAACCGAGAACTGATAACATTTTACATCAACACACAGAAAAAGTGGAAAGCAGACATTGATTGTAGTATTACCAGGGGCGCAAATAGGCTACACTGCTGTTAGTGGAAACCCTTTGATTAACTTCTGTAATGAACCCCGTAATTTTGATTCAGCTCACTGGCATTGCGGGCTATGGCATCAGTATACCCCCCCAAGCCCCCCCCCCCCCCCCCCCCACACACACACACACACACACACACACCATGCACCACACAAGCCTTAATACTGCATTTGCAAATTGTTCACAACAAAACGTGCTTTGATTATTGCAAGCCATTTAGCACAACACACTCAGCCCAACACAACTAGCTCATTAGCCTCAGCAGTGACCTCGGCAGAGTGTGTGTAGAGAGTGTGTGTAGAGAGTGTGTGTAGAGAGCGGCTGAATCAGCACACACTCCACGTAACGTAAGGAATTAGGCTGCATGACCCCATCTCTTCTTCCCACCCCATCTCTTCTTCCCGCCCCATCTCTTCTTCCCACCCCATCTCTTCTTCCCACCCCATCT
>NW_027468870.1:5051999-5076999 GCF_046254945.1 Alosa pseudoharengus
AAGGGGCGGCAAGACAATGAGCTTGAGAACGTGTGTTGGAGACCCATGGTAGGAAAACGACTTTATTAATCCAACCAACAATATAATAAAATATTAAGAAGAGGTGTTGTTTCATTGACTTAAATCGAAGCAATGTCTTCTAGTGCTGGTGGACTGATGGCAATTGCTGGTATGGTATAGGCAAATATGGGAACCTGCCTTTATTTGTCCGGCCAGGGCTGGAATTACGTGGGAGCCAGAGGGAGCCGAGCTCCCATAGAGTGACGACTGGCTCCCATGAAAGCAACAAAGTCAAAAACCTGAGGGGGTCTCTCATATCTGAAGGTGTCTGGCATTGTAATTTAATCTTAAACAACCGCTCATTATCCATCCCTGTGCGATCTCTTACCATTAAAGACGTTAAATTAAAATATAGGCTACTACGGGACGTAGACCTACACTACGCTCTTGAACGCAGCATGACACTTCACCACCACACCACTAGACTATATGAGCAAACCGTATCGATTTGACAGCACTCGCAAATCTGAAGAAGTCACCCTGCTTTGATGTGAGTGTTTTGTCTATTTGCATAGGCGTTCATTGGGCTAGCCTACGTGGTTTGATACGTGCTGAAAAGTCCTGTTTGCTGTTGAACTTGCGCTTTACCTATTCTATGTTGATTGACAAAGCCATACATTATGGCCCATAATGCAGCCTACAATGATTGTGTTGTCTGATGATCTAGCTATCCTCTGCCATTCAGAGCTCCGGAAAGTTCCCAGCTATTTTGAAACACCTGTTAGCAATCTCTGATGTCGGAATATTCAATGGCTACCCGACAATATCTCAGTGCAAACTCCAAAATTGTTTGTCTATTAATTTTCCACGGTTCAACACATTAGCCTACTAGAACATAGTTTGGCTGGCTTTATTCATTTCTGCCAGTTAGTGCTTTTTCCCCTGTGTATAAGTTACACTACATGCATTATTGTGTTTGACACTGAGGATAGCCTATCTGAGACGGTGGTCTGGTTTAAATGAGTTACGTTGTGAAATAAGCCTATTTCACAGTGTCCAGGTGTCCGGCCTTGTTGATGTTAATGATGCCTTAATTGGCAGGGCAAACGTCTTCCTGTTTCTGTCTTTCCTGTGGACTTTTCTTTTGCTGTCTATGGGACTATGCTGTTCCACAGGAAGTTGATTTACACAGCGGCCCCATCTTGTGAAAAGGGCTAATTGAGAATGGCACAGACTAAATCGTTTAGTCTATTTCTTTGTATTGTGAAATTGAAATGAGATATGGACTATTATAATTAATAATATGTTGAAATTAATTAAAAGTAATCAATTTCTATGAAAAATCTATGTCTGTTGTATGCGTGTGTCAAGGTAAAGCCTAGGCCTACCGTGCGCATATACTGTACTGCGCAAAAGCGCCACTTGCGCCTAGGCTATTTCATTGTATCGCCTTGTTAGGCTATGCTCGGGGTGTGTCATCTTTTTATGAGATAGAGAGACCCCCTTAAAGACAAAAAGATAATTCGAGCCCTGTGTCCGGCTATAAATATAATCAATCCCGGGCATAATTTGAGGATTTATGGTAGCCTATCTCCTGCTCAACATGACATTGGCTGTTATGTTTATTGATAACAAACTCAACTAGCCTACTGATCAACTCGTTTTCACTAGCCTAACTATAAAATACAAGTATATAGGCCTACCCAAAGTTTTTGTTCTAAGACATTTATTTCAAACATAATTTCAAGACACGAATTGGATACTTCAGTTACCTTGGTGCATAAATCCCAGAGAGTAGGCGACCACACCCCAGAGTGATGGGCCTTTCTTACGCGTTCAGTGTGGGGTATAAACAAGCTGAGAATTTAGCGGTGTCACGTCTGGCTGTCACAGACATGGGGAGCTCTTTGAAGCTTGGGATAATGTGGTACAGTATTTTTTTTTACTTCTTATGGCAACTTTCTGTTGCATTTTCTGTGTGTTCTAGACTGGTAACTTGTTAAGCCAATATGTTCTAACATTGCATAAATATTAACTGCAGACACATAGTGGAGAGTTGATTTGATTTATACCAGACAATTTAGGTACTGTAGGCCTAACTAGGCTATTTGATCATGTAGTCTATGTTTGGATCATAGGCATGATGATTCATTCATGGCTTCATAAAATATCAACATCATGTTGCTTTTAGAGTATTCTACCATTGGCCCAAGTAGTGTAAAATAAATCTAAAAAAATTAGTAGAATTGCACATAGCACATAGCAAGAAGCTGGTCTGAGGGCAGATCTGGCATTGTGCTCATCTCACAGTTTTGACCATTTTAATCAAACAATATTTTGAAAACAATCAATGGTATTATCTTAATATTCTGGCAAGTTTAAAATATGATGGTCGAAAGTGGGCCAGAGGTGGTGATCCGATATCTGGAAATCTGATTTCACTATGGGTTTGTGTTCACAATTTGGTCCCCCTCACTTTCAAAATATCTCCTGCGCCCCTGCACACACACACACACACACACACACACAGATACACACACACACGCACACACACACACACGCGCACACACACACACACACACACACACAGACACACACACACACACACACACACACACACACACACACACACACACACACACACAGACTGGACCCTCCATTGTACAGCCCAGAATAGTCCATAAGCATACGTGTCCAACCTCATGATCTCTGCTGCTCCACACCTGAGTGGCGAGCCATTACCCAGACTCCTCAGCTTTATCAGCGAGAACGTTATCTCTCCCGCCAGCTCGCTCGCTCGCTCGCTCTCCACGCTCCGCTGCACGCACATGTGTGAGGGTCAGGCCCTCCGTGGATCAAATCGGCTCACTCTACCGGGCTCGTGTGTGTCGCGTCTGGATATCAGCGCCGAGCATCTTCTCCCGTTTCCATAGTCACGTACAGGGTCGTGACATCACCGCTGAGAGAGGAGGAGAGGAGGAGAGACAAATCCACTCACTTCACCAAAGTCACGGATAGGGTCATGACATCAGCAGCTCAATGCATGACATCAGCGCTGAGCATCTCCGACTGAGTGTAAACTAAACGTATTCGCTCTACCGGGGTGACATACAGGAGAAGCAGTGAGCAGAGGCCATCCCAGTGAAGCAGGTCAAAATTAGCAAACAGAGGCAAACAGCTTTCCGTTTGCTGCAAATATTAGCAAACCCTTGCAAGCAGTCGGAGAAGGCAGGTCTGGGCAAACATGACACTGACTGAAGATGACCATTTGAATCTGACCATTTGGAGTGTTGACATGAGAATATTTCCATTTAAAAGGCCATAGGAAATCAGTTTGCCAGTGTGTGTGTGTGTGTGTGTGTTCGCATGTGTGTGTGTGTGTGTGACATGTGTGTGTGTGTGTGTGTGTGTGTGTGTGTGTGTGTGTGTTTGTGTGGGTGTGTGTGTGTGTGTGTGATTCCCTCCCAGCAGCAGAAGCCCTGTGAGATTGTCACCTTCTAAAGGGAGTCTCAGGTCCTTCTCCCACTGGGCTCCATGACGACAGCCAGCAGTAATATTCCTGGAGAGCCCCTGAGGTTTTCCAACATGGTGTCTTCAGCCCCAGGGGAGGGTGTGTGTGTGTGTGTGTGTGTGTGTGTGTGTGTGTGTGTGTGTGTGCACGGTGTCCTCATCCCCAGGGGAGGGCACTAGAGCAGCACAAGTGTTGTGTATCTTATCACAATGAGACCAAGGTTTCCATTTCCCATCTCTCTCTCCCATTCACTTCCTGTGCACTCCATTTCCTGCTCAGTGGCCTATCAAAAGCCCCACCAACAACAGCCCCTCCCACCCCCTATCCCTAATGATGTTTGCGACCAGCATTACTGTAGCATCAGTAGGTAGCACACACAATGTCCAGCAGGCCCATAACGCCTGATAACTATCACTAAGATGGACACTATGGTCACATATGGTGGTGACATAGTACATCACACAGTACATCATCATCTGCTGTAAAGCAACTGCACTGCCTGCTGAGCATGCATATGTGTCTGGGCCATCGTCCCTGTCAGTCCCAGAGAGGCTCACATCTCATGTGTGTCTGGACCATCGTCCCCGTCAGTCCCAGAGAGGCTAACATCTCATGTGTGTCTGGACCATCGTCCCTGTCAGTCCCAGAGAGGCTAACATCTCATGTGTGTCTGGACCATCGTCCCTGTCAGTCCCAGAGAGGCTAACATCTCATGTTTTGTTCCCCTTCAGACTGACCGGTGGGTGGGCTGCAGTGTGTCCCACTCACTGATGTGCATGACAGGCTGAGGCTGAGGTTGAGGGGGTCTGCACAGACAGAAGCTTCTGCATAGTTAATGTGGGCCTAGCCCTTCCAATAGCTTTACACCCAGCCACGCACACTACAGAAATATTTATCACACACTTCGAGCACACACACACACACACACACACACACACACACACACACACACACACACACATACTGTATGCAGACAGTGAAGACAGAGCAGGCAAGGTTGACAAGAGCAAGAGATTGATAGATTGAGAGAGCATACTGAGGTCCAGATGTACTAACGCTTTTCGCCCACTTCAGGCGTATTTGTTTTGCAATGTGCATGTAAAATCATTGCGAGGTATGTACAAACAGGCCGCAATGATGTAAAAGTGCAAACTGCCTGTCGCGGGAGCTGAAAGTGGCAGATTGCGTTTGTCATGTCATGCATATGCATTCATGGGAGGATCCAGGGGAAAGTGGGAGTTTAGCGTAAAAAGATGGGAGGGGAAGAGTAAAGAGCGCCTAGTTATGTATTCCGCGGTATGTACAAAGACTGCTCTTGAAAGCGCACGTCTATTCTGCACAGTTTACACTAAGGATTGAACGATTGATAAATACGACGGAAACTTGGGTCTGACAGCGTTCGCAATCTGCGGTGTGTCCATGACGCTGATAACACTACGTTCGCAAATGTAGGTACATCTGGCCCTGAGAGAGCAGATTGAGAAAGAGAAAGAGAGAAAGGCAGCATAGTTCCAGTGTAAAAGAAAGAGAGAAAGAAAGAGGGCAGATTGAGAGAGAAAAAAAAGAAAGGTAGCATAGTTCCAGTGTAAAAGATAGAGAGAAAGGTAGCATAGTTCCTTTGTAAAAGAAAGAGAGAAAGATAGCATAGTTCCAGTGTAAAAGATAGAGAGAATGGTAGCATAGTTCCTTTGTAAAAGAAAGAGAGAAAGATAGCATAGTTCCAGTGTAAAAGAAAGAGAGGAAGATAGCATAGTTCCAGTGTAAAAGATAGAGAGAATGGTAGCATAGTTCCTTTGTAAAAGAAAGAGAGAAAGATAGCATAGTTCCAGTGTAAAAGAAAGAGAGGAAGATAGCATAGTTCCAGTGTAAAAGAAAGAGAGAAAGGTAGCATAGTTCCATTGTAAAAGAAAGAAAGGAAGATAGCATAGTTCCAGTGTAAAAGATAGAGAGAATGGTAGTATAGTTACTTTGTAAAAGAAAGAGAAAGGTAGCATAGTTCCATTGTAAAAAAAAGAGAGGAAGATAGCATAGTTCCAGTGTAAAAGATAGAGAGAAAGGTAGCATAGTTCCTTTGTAAAAGAAAGAGAGAAAGGTAGCATAGTTCCACTGTAAAAGAAAGAGAGGAAGATAGCATAGTTCCAGTGTAAAAGATAGAGAGAAAGGTAGCATAGTTCCTTTGTAAAAGAAAGAGAGAAAGATAGCATAGTTCCAGTGTAAAAGATAGAGAGAATGGTAGCATAGTTCCTTTGTAAAAGAAAGAGAGAAAGATAGCATAGTTCCAGTGTAAAAGAAAGAGAGGAAGATAGCATAGTTCCAGTGTAAAAGATAGAGAGAATGGTAGCATAGTTCCTTTGTAAAAGAAAGAGAGAAAGATAGCATAGTTCCAGTGTAAAAGAAAGAGAGGAAGATAGCATAGTTCCAGTGTAAAAGAAAGAGAGAAAGGTAGCATAGTTCCATTGTAAAAGAAAGAAAGGAAGATAGCATAGTTCCAGTGTAAAAGATAGAGAGAATGGTAGTATAGTTACTTTGTAAAAGAAAGAGAAAGGTAGCATAGTTCCATTGTAAAAAAAAGAGAGGAAGATAGCATAGTTCCAGTGTAAAAGATAGAGAGAAAGGTAGCATAGTTCCTTTGTAAAAGAAAGAGAGAAAGGTAGCATAGTTCCACTGTAAAAGAAAGAGAGGAAGATAGCATAGTTCCAGTGTAAAAGATAGAGAGAAAGGTAGCATAGTTCCTTTGTAAAAGAAAGAGAGAAAGATAGCATAGTTCCAGTGTAAAAGATAGAGAGAATGGTAGCATAGTTCCTTTGTAAAAGAAAGAGAGAAAGATAGCATAGTTCCAGTGTAAAAGAAAGAGAGGAAGATAGCATAGTTCCAGTGTAAAAGATAGAGAGAATGGTAGCATAGTTCCTTTGTAAAAGAAAGAGAGAAAGATAGCATAGTTCCAGTGTAAAAGAAAGAGAGGAAGATAGCATAGTTCCAGTGTAAAAGAAAGAGAGAAAGGTAGCATAGTTCCATTGTAAAAGAAAGAAAGGAAGATAGCATAGTTCCAGTGTAAAAGATAGAGAGAATGGTAGTATAGTTACTTTGTAAAAGAAAGAGAAAGGTAGCATAGTTCCATTGTAAAAAAAAGAGAGGAAGATAGCATAGTTCCAGTGTAAAAGATAGAGAGAAAGGTAGCATAGTTCCTTTGTAAAAGAAAGAGAGAAAGGTAGCATAGTTCCACTGTAAAAGAAAGAGAGGAAGATAGCATAGTTCCAGTGTAAAAGATAGAGAGAAAGGTAGCATAGTTCCTTTGTAAAAGAAAGAGAGAAAGGTAGCATAGTTCCACTGTAAAAGAAAGAGAGGAAGATAGCATAGTTCCAGTGTAAAAGATAGAGAGAAAGGTAGCATAGTTCCTTTGTAAAAGAAAGAGAGGAAGATAGCATAGTTCCAGTGTAAAAGATAGAGAGAATGGTAGTATAGTTACTTTGTAAAAGAAAGAGAGAAAGGTAGCATAGTTCCACTGTAAAAGAAAGAGAGGAAGATAGCATAGTTCCAGTGTAAAAGATAGAGAGAAAGGTAGCATAGTTCCTTTGTAAAAGAAAGAGAGGAAGATAGCATAGTTCCAGTGTAAAAGATAGAGAGAATGGTAGCATAGTTCCACTGTAAAAGAAAGAGAGGAAGATAGCATAGTTCCACTGTAAAAGAAAGAGAGGAAGATAGCATAGTTCCAGTGTAAAAGAAAGAGAAAACAGCAAGCAGTGCAGGCACCACAGAGCACTAAAAACAGAAAAGAAAACCATGTGGAGATGTGCAGTGAATAATAAGCACAGGACAGGCCCACGGCACATCAGGCAGGCAGGCAGAGGCCACCAGGGTCCAGTCTGCACGCTGCATTCAGCACCACCACGGCAAGCAGGCAGATATGGGCATGCCACATCAGGGCCGCATCAGGGCCGCATCAGGGCCAGATGATGTGTTCTCTAAAGTCAGTATTGCCACAGCCAACAGCAAAGGGCCACTGACACGCCGACTCCAGCCCAGATCAGAACACTGACACGCCGACTCCAGCCCAGATCAGAACACAGACACACCGACTCCAGCCCAGATCAGAACATTGACACGCCGACTCCAGCCCAGATCAGAACACTGACACGCCGACTCCAGCCCAGATCAGAACATTGACACGCCGACTCCAGCCCAGATCAGAACACTGACACGCCGACTCCAGCCCAGATCAGAACACTGACACGCCGACTCCAGCCCAGATCAGAACAGTGCAGGAGAGGGCATGCTGGATCTGGCCCATATGAGGCCCAGATGAGGCCCAGACCAGCGCTGGATAAGGGCCCATCAGCACCTCCACATCATCCCAGAGCTCTGCCCTGCCTGGTGAGGGGCCTCTCCGACAGGCAGCCAATAAGAGCAGCTCTATTCAGGCAGCCAATAAGAGCAGCTCTATTCAGTGCCGGTGCATGAGGAGCATAATGATGGCTACAGCGCAGTGGGGATTTGAAAACAATGCCAGATGCACAATACAAGGATATAATGAAGTGAAAATCAATTAGGAGTCTAATTGGAAAATGATGACCTTAGCCTCAGTGGATTAATCAGGCTTGGGTAAGGGTATCACGTAGCTGTGCTCATGCCGAAGAGACTAGCATTTGATCTGGGCTGCAGACTGTCTTGTTTGGAGTCTATCTCCTGGAGATGCATCAACCCACAGAGAGTATCTGCAGCAGAGAAACAGCGTGACGCAAATCCTCTGATACAGAACTAACCCTAGGGTGTCAGTAAACAAGACAAGTTAAAATTAATTGATATATTCTTATAGATGCAATATTTTTTTCTTGAAGTTTTGTTTGTGGAAAGACCTACGCAGAGTCCTAACTCAACATTTATAATCACCCCATTAACAGAACCTGATTTGAAAAACAGAAACACCTTGTTCAGTGACCCTGTGAAGCTAATTAAAATAGCCCACAGCCTGGACCACATTCTGTTAGTGTTGTGCAGGATTCCAATTGCCAAGCAACCTTGTTTTCATCACAATGAAGTTGACCAAGCAGGAGAGTCTCAGCACAACAGGAGAAAACAAAAGTCCATCTTGTCACGCAGCATCAGGCACATTCCTCATGACCCTGAGTTGTACTCAACACAAGAGTGAGCTTTAATTGGGGAGCTAAACGCAGCCGAAACCGAGGCTTCTCATTGTGTGAAGCGCCTGAGACGCGGTGTTAGGCACGCTCGTCTGATGCCTGAACTGAGACGGGGTGTTAGGCACGCTCGTCTGATGCCTGAACTGAGACGCGGTGTTAGGCACGCTCGCCTGATGCCTGAACTGAGACGGGGTGTTAGGCACGCTCGCCTGATGCCTGAACTGAGACGGGGTGTTAGGCACGCTCGCCTGATGCCTGAACTGAGACGGGGTGTTAGGCACGCTCGCCTGATGCCTGAACTGAGACGGGGTGTTAGGCACGCTCGCCTGATGCCTGAACTGAGACGCGGTGTTAGGCACGCTCGCCTGATGCCCTGGAATACACTGCTCTAGGGAACACTATGGAGCCCACACACACTCAATTATGGAGACCCATCAGACCAGATACGGCGCACCATAACTCTGCACTTGGAATAAAGACAGAGGAGGTGAAAGTGAGAAAGAAACACAGCAGTTGTGTTCAGCTGGTACCCTCTTGTAGCTGCGCACACACACACACACACACACACAGCAGGTACCCTGTGAAGGCTGTGTTGTGTGAAGAGCAGACCTGAGCGATGTGCTCTCGGGACGGGGGAGTTGTCAGAGCAGGAGGAACTCTCTGAGTTACTCCAGAGCCACTCTCTCTATCTCTCTCTCTCTCTCACTCTCTCTCACTCTCTCTCACTTTCTCTCTCTCAATTCAATTTAATTCAATTCAATTCACCAAAAGCTTTATTGGCATGAACGTTGCATGAACATTATTGCCAAAGCTCAATTACATGTACACAGAAGAGGTAAAGAGGAAAAAATAGAAAATAAATACATTGTGGAATTCACTAAGAGGACATAAAAGTAGACATAGAAGACATAAAAGTAAAACAGCAATTCTAATAATGAGAACAAATACAACATTGTTGGTGGTTGTTGGTGGTTCTCTCTCTCTCTCTCCATCTCTCTATTTCTTTCTCTCTCTCTTTCTGTGAGTGTGTCTCTCTCTCTCTCTCTCTCCCTCCCTGTCTCTCTCTTGTGTTTGAAGGTGAAGCCTTTACATCCACACTGCTCGTCTTGGGTATGTTCTAGATCACAAGGTCACATACATACTATACACAGGCACACACACACACACACACACATGTACTCCTGAGGTGCACTGGGAGCAGAGAGTGTACTGTAGCAGAGCGCTGTGTCCCCAGAGAAGAGGCAGCTGATCAGAGGCCGTTTGAGCGTGTGTGTGTGTGTGTGTGTGTGTGTGTGTGTGTCTCTCTGTGTGTGTGTGTGTGTGTGTGTGTGTGTGTGTGTGTGTTTATCAGAGGCATGTACACTGACACAGTAGCACAAAGGCCCTCACAGCTGCCAAGCTGTGTTTGAGTATGTGTGTGTGTGTGTGTGTGTGTTGTCAGAGGCCTGCACACTGGTACAGTAGCACAAAGGTCCTGACGGCCATGGAGCTGAAGAAGAGATCTCCTGCTTTGTGTGTGTGTGTGTGTGTGTGTGTGTGTGTGTGTGTGTGTGTGGGGTGTGTGTGTGTGTGTGGGGGGGGGGGGGGGGCATCTGGTGGGCTGTACAGTATGTGCCTCCTCTCCTCCTGACTGGAATATCAATGCAGTTTGGGCATACTATGCTTCCTGTTCAGCCCAGCCTGCACTCACCGGTAAACAACCATGGTAGCAGAACACACACACACACACACACAAACTGACACACACACACACAGACACCCACACTCACACTCACACACACACACACACACAGGACTTTGGAGGACTTTGCGGCGGGAGCTACGATGCAGGTAGCGGGGTCGCAGACGAGCGATGCCAAGGCTAGCGCAGAGTTTGAAAGTTCCAACAGGGAGTCGCAGCGACGGTGAGTACATGTATAAACGTTTGGATGCAGGTCATTCCATCATCGATGCCGACGGAGTGAAAACGCCGTAAAGGTAGATAACCCACAGTGTCCGTAAAAGGCCTGGAAGGTACAGGATGGGACGCATAATCAGTCATCCATGGACCACAGGCTAGCCAGCAAAACACACAGCCAGGCTGGAACCTCGATAGGCTAGCAGCTGACAGACGTACAGCACAACCCACGCTAGTGATGGTCAAAGCAAACCAACCCTAGCGAGATGCAACCGGGCAGAAACAGTGAGGAAGGGGAGACTTACACACCGACACGCCGGCGAGAACTGAGACGCTCTTGGCAGACAGGGCCCGAGTGAGGCTGGTGGAACGCTGGGTGCACAGGTGAGAGACGTCGGTCCACAGGTGACAGCAGGTTAGTTCCAGAGTGTTTGTTAGAGGCAGCAAAAAAGAGGGTATTAGGACCAATAAAAACTATTTCTGTTGCAAATGTTTTGTCTTTTTGGGCTAGATTGATTGGCCTATTAGTGCAGTCGTGCATCAGTGTGTGTTTTTGTGTGTGTACATTAGAGTGCGGGGTGACAGATATATGTGCTGTGTGTGTGTGTGTGTTTGTGTGTGTGTGTGTGTGTGTGCATTGAGTAGGCCTATGGGGTAACAGATATATGCTAGCTTGTAAGGGACTGTACGATATTTAGCGGGGGGGGGGAGGGCCGGTCGCCAGACGATCGGGTTAAACATTTTCTGCCTGGCCCTCACCCCTGGTCAAATTTTTTTTCCCAGGGGCCTCCCCCCAGCTCAAAAAAATTCTCCTAGGCCCTCCCCCCTACGTGAATCAAATAAAACTGGTCGAAAAATGACGTTTACACGGTTAAAACGGCCAGCAAATGTCATAAGCACACATACACACACACGGGGCTACAAACCAGTGTTGCGCGGGTTTGGTCACAAGCGGCCCGCGGTCGCCCGATATTTTAATCAACCCGACCGCAACTCGGACCGCGAATATTAATTAGGACAAAATTATACCCGACCCGCGATCCGACCCGCTTATTTACAAAATGTGTGCTTTTGGTTATAGCCTGCATGCAGTAGTCCATTTCTGTAAAACAAACTAATTTATTTGCGAAACTTTATGCAGTACATCTACACGCAGGCATGCAGGACATAATGTTTGCGCAGGATAGAGAATGAGAATAAGAGCGCAAGCACGCACGCAACCACCAAGGATTAGAACACTAGGATAAGATTTGGCCATGGACATACTTTTTTCGAAAATAGAAATGGGGAGGCAAGGTAGCCTAGGCAAGAGAGATACATTGCTGGTCAAAACGTTAGCGTAAGAACTGGTTTAAAATGCTGAATGAAGCACAAAGCTTTACTAAAGCACATCCACTGTTTAAAGTCACAAACACAACGAACTAAGGTAACTTATGCATGCGCGAACCTATACATAGGCTACCGGTAGATATGGCTGTGTAGTCTGTGCCATAATATTTATTCCTGCAGGCTGCCCGTTTCGGCTGTCATACTTTTAAATGGCTTCGCAAGAAGTAGGCCTACATAGACCATAACTTGTACTACTGTCATCTTCTTTAAGAACTTTTCCCAATATTTCCCATAGCCTATATCGCTTTTCCTGAAGGGGTCTTTATTATTTTAACTCGCGTCTTCAGCTTCTTTACTGTTGACTTACTGTATTGATGCTTTACTGTATTGATGCTAGCCTTCTCGTGATATTTTAAGTAGGCCTATTTGTAGAAAATATATATTTAATTAATTTTAACTGACCCGCCCGCCAATGACCCGAATATCATTAAAATATTTGGTTTATGACCCATAACCGCAGGTGACCTGCAAGCTTACGAGGAGAGTTGTGGGAGATTCAGGTAGGGTTGCGACTTTTTGGATTCGCCCACTCTGTCAAAGAGACGTGAATCATGTTTTGGCCTACAAACCTTTTAAAATATCGAAAACGGATCATTGATCAGGGGAAAAATATATCATGGATCAGGAAAAAAATATTTTCCTCGGCCCTCCCCCCAGGCCAGAAATTTTCTCCTGGGCCTTCCCCTAAGGCTTAAAAAATTATCTTAGGCCCTCCCCCCCCTGACGACCGGCCCTCCCCCCCCGGTAAATATCGTACAGTCCCTAACAGACTTGCAATAACCAGTTGGGTCAGATATTCATTCATCTGAATGATAGTTTTCACAATGGCAGCAAAGTGTTTGGAACATTCTGACCATCAACATAATACCGTGACTCTTCTGCTTGTTATTACCATCTCCCTGTTGTAGTGTTTAATAAATGCAGGCATTAGGGAGTGTGTCGCGCGCACACACTCACACACACACACTCACACACACACACACACACACACAGTTAGGTAGATATTATTCATCCCAAAAGAAACACACGCACACACACTCACACATCATCTCTCCCTCTCTCTCTCACACACACACACACACTCACACATCCATGCGCTCTCTCCCTCTGTCTGACACATGCACACACTCTCTCTCTCATACACACATATTCAACCCCACCCTTGAAGGTCAGTGTTGCTTCCAACACAGTATGAGCGTGCGCATACACACATACTGACTCTACTGTAAACTGACATCACCCAAATGCAGACACGCACACACACACACACACACACACACAACACACACAAACACATACGTGCACACCACACACAGCACCCACACACACACACAACACACACACATACGTGCACACCACACACACCACCCACACACTCCCCGGCTCCTAGGCCGCCCGGGGCCGTGCGCTAGGCAGCACTTACGCTACAACAATAGCTCAATTACCGGCAGGCTAAGAGATGGGCCTGTCACACACACTCATAAATCCCAAAGTTATTTCATCAGGCCTAGAATACTGCCAGGGACATGAATCAGGGAGAGAGAGAGAGAGAGAGAGAGAGAGAGAGAGAGAGAGAGAGAGAGAGAGGGAGAGAGGGAGAGAAAGAGAGAGGAGGTGGGAAGGGAGAGATAGAGAGACTGAGAGAGACATTGAAAAGGAGAGAGAGAGGGAGATAGAGAGAGAGAGAGAGAAAGAGATAGAGAGAGAGAGAGAGGAGGTGGGAAGGGAGAGATAGAGAGACTGAGGGAGACATTGAGAAGGAGAGAGAGAGGGAGGGAGGGAGAGAGAGAGAGAGAGGGAGAGGTGAGATGGGTGTGTCTGCTTCTGTTAAAGGAATCCCAGACTTGATGAAATAGCTGCTTCTGTTAAAGGAATCCCAGACTTGATGAAATAGCTGCTTCTGTTAAAGGAATCCCAGACTTGATGAAATAGCTGTGTACAAAAGTCCATCAGCTGTCCTGTGTGTTAAATCAGTTCTGTTTGTTTTGTTTCATTGCTCTTGTATTTTGTCAGGCATTGTTATTCTATTTCTGTTAATAGGTCCTATTATTATTTGATCAGGCACTTAGTTGGCCACCTATTGATAGTATAAAGGCCAAAGATTGTTAAGGCGGAGCAAGATACTTCGTCGTAGTTCATGTCTATGGGCGCGAAATGGGGATCGAATCCTGTCTGCATAAAGAGGCGTGTCGATGAAGTATTGATGAGCGTACGTTGCAACCGGCCAACAGCAGCGGCATAAATAACCGGCGCACACCTGATATAAAGTCGATTTTCTCCAGACTGGAATGCTCAAAAATGCTAAAAATGTACCTGAAATGTTCACAAGGGTTTGAGGATCATGAAAACGTGCCCGAAATGCACATCCCTAACTCTATAGAACTAAGACCTTAGCATATGTGGTAAAATTCTGAGATATGCCCATAGACTTCAATAGAGCAGTCGCTCCCTCTGCTCTGCATAAAGGGGGATTTTGACCCCCCCCTCGTGCGATCCGGGTTCCCGGAAGTGGCTCCTGATGAAGTACCTTGCTCCGCCTTAACAATCTTTGTAAAGGCTGAAGCACGGTTTAGGACCCTCCTTTTCAGGGTCATTCCCACCAGTGAAGGGCAAGACTGCAGCAGCAGGTTGCCTACTCAGATCGTGTTAAGTTATTTGGTGTGCGTGCATCTAATGGTGAGTTGATACCAATAACTTGATGCATATTTCTAGCTCTAACCTTACATTTGTTCATTAGATTCACAGTGATTAATTATTAAGTTATTAATTCACTGTGACTTAGCTTATTCTCTAAAGTCTGCTAGTTTGTCAGTGCTAATGTTTATGCTAAGACATGCTAGTTTGCTAATATGCTAATGTTTATGCTAATACATGCTATTTTGCTAATATGCTAGCTTTCTTATTTGTTTCACTGTTAGCCACATTAGCGTCAGGCTGCTTATTAGCGTAACAGGTTAGGGTGTCAGGTTAGCTATGCTAACTGCATATTTCATAGGACATTGACTTGACAGGCATTGTCTTTTGTTGCTTTATTTCAGAACCACACACAAACATACACAATCCTATACATTCCATATCACTCCATGCTCTCATTCAACTGAACAATCGTTATTCTGTGTTGTGGGTGTGAAGCATTAATAAAGAAAATAACTCTTTGAACAACAATCTGGTTTCCGTGTTCTGACTGGACACCCTGTAGAGGTTGCTACCGGAAACTAAGAACAACATCCCTCATCACCCAGAATCCTTTTCAAGCTGCTTCTGTTAAAGGAAATAGCTGCTTCTGTTAAAGGAATCCCAGACTTGATGAAATAGCTGCTTCTGTTAAAGGAATCCCAGACTTGATGAAATAGCTGCTTCTGTCTGGTGTCCTTTTCTTAGTCCAGCCCAACACTTGCAATTCAGTTTTTTGGTCTCATGAAAGGTTGCTGGTGTGTGTGTGTGTGTGTGTGTGTTTGTGTGTGTGTGTGTGTGTGTGTGTGTGTGTGATGTGTGTGTGTTTCGTGTCTGTGTGTCATGTGTGTTTGTGTGTCATGTGTGTGTCATCTGCCAATCGTATGACACCCCTCCCTTCCACACACACACACACACACACACACACACAGTGTGTTTTTGTGTGTTTTCTAGGCTGAACGTGCCAGACTATTTAACGCTCTTAAATAAATGTGAAGGGCTCAGTGAGCAAATTACTGAAACGAGACAACTCCATTACACTCTCTTAGGAACTACTTTCATTAGTCTTTCTATTAACGCTGGAACTCTTACATTATGGCAACATCTGCAAATTGAAATTCTATGACACACACACACACACACACACACACACACACACAGACTGAAACGTGAATAAAGGTATGTGCTTTAAAAACACACCTTAGAGAGAAAACAAATGACTAACATTTGTGAATGTTTTCGCTCTCTCTTCCATTGCTTGTACCCAATTTAGGTGTAGCACGCAGTTTGACTTTAACACACACAAAGACATACACACAAACACAAATACACACAAACACACACACACAAACACAAATACACACAAACACACACACACAAACACAAATACACACACTTATGTGTCCCTATCTCCTCCACCTCTCTCCTGTTTCCTGTTTCCAGTTCACACACACACACACACACACACACTTTCTGTCAACATTTCAGCAAAGGGAATATTCTATAAATTGCCCTGTTACAAAAACTCATTTAGTCAGCATATACACAATCACACCCGTTGCTGCCTCGCTCCGTTGTCCTGCTCTGCTCCCGGCCCGCTCCACTCCGTCGTGGTCGCGACGAAGGCTTGACCCCCCGAGATGGCCATGCTATCAAACTCCACACAACGAACTTTTTTTTTTTTTTTTTAAAGGCGCCGGCCAACAGGCCAACTAGAACTAGCGCCTAGCACAGCACGGTGCCCCTCACACGCACCCAAAAGTTAAAGCACACACCAAAACAGTCACACACTAGAGGGCCCTTCCGTCGAAGCTGCCCCACCGTCGTGAGTTCGCTGCCCTCATCGGCTCTGCCAACCGTCCTTCGTCTAGGAACCTCTTCCTCGCCGCACTCCCTCTCTGCTCACGCGTCGCGGCTCGCCGTGGAGTCAGCGCCCAGGCCATCGCCGTCCTCTCCGCGAACGCTTCTTCAGGCTCCTCTTCCGGCAAGAACTTCTCCCATGGCCGCAGGCAGCTCCAACCGAAAGCTCCTCTCCTCCGTCGGCAGTAGCGATAGAAGGCCCCGAGCTTTTTAGTAGCCCTTACAAGGGCTCTCCCTGGATCCTCTTGCGTGGGCCTCCACCCAGTGATGAGGTCTCCCGCTCCCAGCTGCTCCCGCTGAGTGGAGGCCATGTTCGAAAGTCGCTTCTGACACCAATGTAGCGTTCAAAGGTTTCAGGACGCCAAGAGTAGTTCAAAGCAAGCTTTATTACTCAGGAACGAGGGCAGGGACACAGACACAGATCACAATGCACACAGGGCAGGTCAAGAAGACACACACACTACACATACAGGGGAGGTCGCAGCCCCCCACACAAAAAGGATCACACACGAGGGAGAACTAAAAGGGAAACATGTCACTCTAAAGACGCTAACTTTACACTTATAACTAAGGAGAAATACAGACATAAACCCCCCGATTGTTCACCCTCGAGTCCCAGCATGCCTTTCGGTGGAGAACGCTAACACAGTCTTTATGCGCCGACGCTACAATATGACTAATTAAATTATTCATATCATGTCCTAAAGAATGATTCATTGGTATCATACATGATTATAGACAATAATACTGTGAACACAATTATGTTTATCTGTTCTTATTGCTTATTAAGAGAGAAAGTTTATTTAGTGACGTAGGGTGACACTTCCACTTATGCAGACCGGAACTGTCCCGTTTTGCTCCTATAGTAACGAATTACGTTGCTCTATCTTGCTAGTAATCAAGGATCTTTGGTGAGGGTGTTGGGAGGGTGAGGGGAGGGTGAGGGTGTTGGGAGGGTGAGGGTGTTGGGAGCAGAGTCCTGCAACGGGTCGGGTATCCGCGGGTACCCGATGGGTACCCGCAGAAAAGTTGCTAAAACGGGTAAATTATGACGTCCCTAAAATTTACGGGCGGGTATGCGAGCGGGAAAAGAACTCCTTCCGGGCGGATACGATGAGAACCAAAACAGTAGCCTATAGAAATAAAACATAATTGAAAAATATGTCAAATATTTGTATATCTAAATTAGCCTACCATTACCACATCGCAAATATGTGTTTTAGTCAACGATACGACACTTGACCCATCACATCAGTACTGCGACTTTTGAATTATTTGTTTGATGCATCTATGTGTGAAAACATTAAACAATATAACCGTCTCGTAGTTGGAGCGCAAGAGAGTAGGCTACAATGGATGAAGTCAAGGTAAAGTTGGCTAGTGGTACTTACCAAATTATTGACAACAACTCCTCAAAAGCCAAATCTGATGTGTGGAAAAGTTGTGGTTTGATCAGAGATGAAGAAAACCATATCGTAAGCGGATTTGCGGCTTGTAAAGCATGCCATAAAGTTTTGCCGTTCGATAGCCAGAGGCTGAGCATGTCTTCGCTTAGGAAGCATATTGAGATCTGCAGGAGCACAGGGGTTGCCAGTATGACAATTGACCGGTACTTTGCCAAAGGCTACAAACCTCCAAAACGGGAAGACAAGGAGGCTATAACACAATTGGCTGTGAAATTTGTGTGCCGAGACGTTAGATCGTTTGAGACTGTGTGCGGTGATGGATTTTTGGAACTGGCACAGGGCTTAATTGACACCGGGCACGAGCTGGCCCTGTTGACGCTCGTCAACTTCTGCCTGATCCAACCACTGTCTCCCGTAGGATCACTAAATATGCCGAGGACAACAGACAAGGTATAATTCCGGAGCTGACAGAACATTTGACCAAAGAGCAACGGGGCTGTGATGTTAGATGGGTTCTTTACCAAACTGGTGTACGTCACTGAAAGAGGTGCAAACATTGTTGCGGCCCTCCGCACAGTCACAAGATTGAGTTGTGCAGCACATATCCTGAACACAGTGTTGTATACCACACTTGGGAAACCTGCTGAAGACGATTTGTTTGGCGAAGAGGTATCTGGTGTCATTGAGTCCGCTAAGTCACTTGTGACTTACTTTAAGCAGTCAAATCTCCAGAATCATCTGCAAAAAACACTGAAAGCATCCGTGGAGACGCGATGGAACTCGCTTCACACGATGCTGGACTCCATTGGCAGCCAGTACGAGGCCATCTGTGCTCTTCTGGAGGACCGTGAAGAAGAACACCGTTTAAGCTGCATTAGCAGGTAGACATTGAATGACATTGTGATTTTTTTGGCACGATTCAAAGAAGCTACCAAAGCCCTGGAAGCATCCAAAACTCCGACCATTTATTTGACAGCCGTGTGGTTGGAGCGCCTCAGACGTCACCTTCAGCCGTCTTCCACTGACAGTTTGACAATGTCATCGCTTAAAGAAAAATCCCTCAAGATTTTAACTGAGAAATTTCAACTGCACCCCCTGCACAAGCTGGCAATGTTCTTGCATCCAAAGCTAAAAAGCCTGAAGCTGCTGGTAGACCATGATGAAATGATGGGAGTTCATAGCGAAGCACGGCGTCTTGTGAAAGGTATGTTATTCAATCACAAACTATTATAGGCTACTTGCCTTTTATTTTTTAATGGGCAAATTCACAATTTAATCAAATGTATTCATGTGTCTATTTTTAATTAGATCTCGAGGAGAATCGTGAAGATCCTCTACCAGGCCGAAGATCCTCTACCAGGAAGAGACCTCGTCTGGTTCCAACAGCTGATCATTTGTCAGACGTGGAGGACTCCGGCAATGACACTGCGCTGCCCGAAGACGAGGTCTCTGCATACATTGAGTTCAAGCCACCCAAGGGAGATCCTTTCGATGTTTTGTTGTGGTGGAAGGAACATGAGAAAACATTTCCCAACTTGGCAATGATCGCGCGGAATTTTCTCTCCATCCCGGCATCGAGCACTGCTAGTGAGAGAGACTTTTCCACAGCTGGATTTGTGATTCAAGAACGGAGAACTCAACTTAAACCTGGGACTGTGGACAATATCCTTTTCCTGCACAGTAACCTTAAGGGAAAGTAAATGGCCTAGCCTATAGGCTATTGTTTGATCGACAGGCTCAGCAAGGTTTGGGCTATGTTTCATTGTTGTAAGGTTTATCCCTGACGCAAAATGTAAAAAAAAAGGTCGCCCTTTACGTGCTTCAATTGAGCGAGAAAAAAAATAAAGCACAACGGGCAAAATATTAACGGGTCCGGGAGGGTGCGGATTTAATTTTAATATCACCACAGGTGACGGGTCGGATCTGGTGCTGAACTTCTCGGGTGCGGGCGGGGGCGGGTCTAAAAAAATGGACCCGTGCAGGACTCTGGTTGGGAGGGTGAGGGTGTCGGGAGGGTGAGGGTGTTGGTAGGGTGTCGGGAGGGTGATGGGAGGGTGAGGGTGTTGAGAGGATGTTGGGAGGGTGAGGGTGTTGGGAGGGTGTCGGGAGGGTGAGGGTGTTGGGAGGGTGAGGGTGTCGGGAGGGTGATGAGAGGGTGAGGGTGTTGGGAGGGTGAGGGTGATGGGAGGGTGAGGGTGTTGGAAGGGTGATGGGAGGGTGAGGGTGTTGGGAGGGTGTTGGGAGGGTGAGGGTGTTGGGAGGGTGAGGGTGTCGGGAGGGTGATGGGAGGGGGAGGGTGAGGGTGTTGGGAGGGTGAGGGTGTTGGGAGGGTGAGGGTGTTGGGAGGGTGATGGGAGGGTGAGGGTGTTGGGAGGGTGAGGGTGTTGGGAGGGTGTTGGGAGGGTGAGGGTGAGGGTGTCGGGAGGGTGAGGGTGTTGGGAAGGTGTTGGGAGGGTGAGGGTGTTGGGAGAGTGTTGGGAGGGTGAGGGTGTTGGGAGAGTGTTGGGAGGGTGTTGGGAGAGTGAGGGTGTTGAGAGGGTGAGGGTGAGGGTGTTGGGAGGGTGATGGGAGGGTGAGGGTGTTGGGAGAGTGTTGGGAGGGTGAGGGGTGGGCTACACAGTGGGAAGGGTTTGGAGGAAGCTCAGGGTATTTTGTGGAGCGTGTTCAGGAAATGGTGGAGGTGGAGATCCAGGAGAGAGACTAGAGGCTGGGCCTAGAGACTGGGTGTGTGTTAAGGAGAAGGCTGGTGTGTAAGGAGGAGTGTGTTAAGGAGAAGGCTGGTGTGTAAGGAGTGTGTTAAGGAGAAGACTGGTGTGTAAGTAGTGTGTGTTCTGGTGGAGGGTGTTTAGTACAGGAGCCATGGGGGAGGGGAGTGTGGGGGAGCTCAGTGGGATTTTCACCTTGGCATGGTTCTCTGTGTGTGTGTGTGTGTGTGTGTGTGTGCGTGTGTGTGTGTGTGCGTGTGTGTGTGAGGGGCGTTGTGGGATTTCTCCCTGCCTGCTTCGCTCTATGATCTGTAGCAAATCCCCCACAACACAGAGATTAGGCCTCCCATTTAACACCCACTGCACACATGAGAGCTCCCAGAGCACAGACCCTGCACACACACACGCACATACACACACACACACACACACACACACACACACACACACACACACACACACACACACACACACACACCATAGGACTGGCAGTCCCAGAACACAGACCCTGCACACACCACGAGATTGGCAGTCCCAGTGCAACTCACATATCCCATCCTCAGCAGGAGCAGAGCACATCAAGAACACACGAACACACCAGCACATCAAGAACACACTAACACACACCAGCGCATCAAGAACACACTAACGCACGCCAGCACATCAAGAACACACTAACACACACCAGCACATCAAGAACACACTAACACACACCAGCACATCAAGAACACGCCAGCACATCAAGAACACACTAACGCACACCAGCACATCAAGAACAAGCCAGCACATCAAGAACACACTAACGCACACCAGCACATCAAGAACACACTAACGCACACCAGCACATCAAGAACACACTAACGCACGCCAGCACATCAAGAACACACTAACGCACGCCAGCACATCAAGAACACACTAACGCACGCCAGCACATCAAGAACACAGTAACGTACTGTAGGATAAGAGTCCCGTTGGTAAAAGGGTCTCAGTGTAGCGTTTTATGAGCCCAATCTGCACTTACATTCTCATTTCCCCTAGTGGAGGTATTGGCCATTAGTGAGGCTGGAGCTCAGGCCAAACGCTGCATCACACACACACACACACACACACACAAATATGTGAATACGAACACACACACACACACACATACACACACACACACATATGCGAATGCGAACACACACACACAGACACACACACAGACATACACACACACATACACATACACACATGAAAGTAATTGTGGTGAATTATTACTTAATATTAATCTTAGACTAGCAAACTTCAGGAAAAACTCAGGAATCAAGTTTATTCTGTTACAAGCAGAAAGGGTACAAAAAAATGGTCTATGGTCTATGGTCTATGTAGCCTATAGGCCTGTAAGGCCTAGGTTGGCCTGTAATCAACCTCTCTCTTCAGTTCTACATCCTTCTAGTCTTAGTCTAAGTCCAAGTCTGACAATCATTGCAGTTTAGTTACTTTTGTATGGGTTAAACAAAGGAAGAATTTTGGTGCCAAAAGAAGCCCACGTGATTGGTTCCACTTGGCATCAGACACACCTACTCACACCCAGTGAGATTTGGTGGGGCCAACCAAAATTTTGCCGCGAAAATTTTTGTTTGGGTCATTCAGCATTATACCGTACAGTAAAAAAAACGTACATCAGTGGTTCTCAGGTGTAGGGACCAGGCATGGACGGATTATGAACTTTCGGGCCCCTGGGCCCACATGTATTAAGGGCTCCCCACTAATCGTTGCATATGTGGAAGGGGGGTTTGGGGGTACTCCCCCAGAATTTTTTTAATTTGTTTAATGTGATTTCCTGTATTCTGGTGCATTTTGGGGATGGGCAATACTAAATTCAATCAGATTCATAGCCTACATCCTGATGTGTTGATATTGAGGCAATGATTCCATGCAAAAGCTTGGGCTTCAGGGGCCCCCTAACACCTTGGGCCCCTGGGCCTGGGCCCGGAAGGCCCGTGCAGTAATCCATCCCTGGACCCTGGATCCCAGAGTTTAATTAACATTGGTATCAAAGGGATCTAGCCTACTACTAGCACTATGGGCGTTGGAGTCATTCTGAAAGTGGGTGGGACATTTCAGCGGGGGGTATGGGGGACTAGATGTAATTTCCTGAATTCTGGTACATTTTAACAGGTTATTTAGATACTTCTATATAACAAAATAAAGCCAGCCTACGAAATTAATAAAAAGTAAATCATGCATAATTTAAAAATAACTCAATATATAAGGCAACTTGGCTATTCAATAAGGTTTCCATTACAGCACCGCGGATGTTCAATGAACGCATGAAAGCGGATGGTTTGTTTGAAATCCCGACACTCTTTCAACTACATGGAACGTAATAGTGATCATCAAATACCTCCCCAGATTTCAGTGCCCATCAGTCCCAACATTTAACAATATAATCAAACAGTCCAAAAGTAAATTAAATATCAAACTAAACCGAAAATGTCATGCTTTTGAAGGCCTACCAGTATGCCGCTCCAAGAAACGCATGATAAAACTAAAAAATAAAAATAAAATAAAACTCGCTTTGTCGAATACAATCCTGCCCCTAAAGGCCTGTACTTTGTCTTAAGACCCCGGCCATAATTTGAGGATTTACAGTATCTAAGTAGACAAACTGGCTTCAGATATCCAACAGAGTGAATAGAGATTGTGCAGTCTTAGCTGTGGTTAGTGACGTGATGCTGTTAATGGGGAGTTTTACATAGCCTAGCGTAAACCTATTGGTTATTATTTATTTGGCGTACCTATAAGGCTTTTTTCCTTATCAAAAGTGAGGGGGACGACTGATCTCTTCAACACTGCGGGGGATTTGGCGCTTGTCACTGTGTGTGTGACAGAAGCGGAATGGGAGAATGCGTGTAACAAAAAAAAAGCTTACGAGCGATTTACGCGCAAGTGGGAGAATCCAATGAAAATGACAATGAAGCACTAAACAGATGCTGAAAACAGCACTGGTATTTCGCACGGCAAAAGTGGGGGGGTCCAAACTAACAATTTTAAAAAGTGGGTGGGTGTTTTGTAAGAATTGAAGAAATGTTTGTATATTTTAACTTTTAAATGCATCAATCAGGTAGCCTAGAAATCTAGACGCACCCTAGCGGCGGAAAATTCATTTGCTCAGCCTGTACGTCTAGTAGCAAACCATAGGGATTTCTATTGGCTGACGCCGTGGACGTCATCCAATCACAGCGCTCTATTTTGTTAGAGAGTCTTAAGGCGGGCTTAACAGGATGACGACAGTCCTGCGACGGTGAACAACAAGGAAGGTGGCTATGGCAAACGAAGAGCAGTTATTTGAATCGGCGTTGCGTTGGCGTCAACTTTGGAGGAGTTGGACTTGTGCTTTTCTTTGAAAGTTGAGCAACACAATGCACTTAAGTCATTCCTTTCGAAGAAGGATGTATTTGCCGTTTTGCCGACCGGATACGGATATGGTCGTAGCGCTGGCCTATTGCATGCCTAGGCAGTTTGAAAGACAATTCTCTGCCCGCCCCTTGGATTAAGCGAGGTGAATGGGTTGATTCCAGACTATACATTTCAATGATATAGGATGGCCCGCCAGGCTATCAATCAGGTGCACTTTCAAAATAAATACAGAGGTCTATTATTAAATATTTTATGAAAATATTTGTGCTGTAGCCTAAGCTTTTTTGCACTTCAGAATTATAACCATGCACACACAGGTGGGATAGTTATGGTGATATTGCAATAAGTTCACAACCACAAAAACATATGCTACATTTCACAGTTCAGAAATGTTCAAAAATGTGTGTACATTTCAGCACTCCATGAAATTATGCAGAAGTGGTCACCTGTGTTATTCAGCTAGTTTATTTAAGATAATATGTTGGTCATTGTAATGGCCATAGCCTATAGCCTACATGCTATTCCTTTTTCAGGATGTACCCATATCTGCATGATGTGAATGTTTGCATATGGCTTATGTCAGGCTTTATATCAATATTTGTGTCTCGTTATTTGATTTTCTTCATATTTTTGCATTAATGTCACTAGGAAGCATGGCAATATAAATATATTAATGTATCTGTAATGGGATTGGCTGGAACCTAAGAACCATGATAGTGGGATAATCTATGGCTGAGCAATTTACAAAAATGTATGTAGGCCTACTGACAAATAGTTTAGAATACATTATAATTTCGCCCCAATGAGGCTATGTAGAAATGTGTTGCAATTTCAAAACCGGATTACTCAGGAACCACTTATTGCACAGAGGCATGCTTTATATCCTCGTATTCGGTACTGTTTGCTGTTTATTGTGATATTGGGTTTGCCACGTGTTGTGTGAAGGGTTAGTGAAATATTAAACCAAGAGTAATGGGTTTGCACTGTGTGCAAAATGCCAATATGATTAGCCTAAATTG
>NW_027468870.1:5089499-5106999 GCF_046254945.1 Alosa pseudoharengus
ATGATTAGATAGATACTTTATTGATCCCCAAGGGGAAATTCAAGACACACACACACACACACACACACACACACACATACACATATTGCTGATGCCACCCATTTGTCCTACCCAACACAGCCATGTCATCACGCGGGGTTTTGCCAGTGACAGGTTCCTAACAAGGATCTCGTGTCAGGATGGATTTATTCAGCTGGAGAAGACCATTGGCTCAGATTCAGAATCCTTCTTCATATATCTCCCTCCCTCCTCTCATTCCTCCCACCTGTACCACTTCTCTGGGACGGTGTGTGAGCGGTGTGTGTTATATTATTCTCGGGGCCGCTGTGTGAGTGGTGTGTGTTGAGGGGCCGCTGTGTGAGCGGTGTGTGTGTTATATACTTCTCTGGGCCGGTGTGAGCGGTGTGTGTGTGTTATATACTTCTCTGGGCCGGTGTGAGCGGTGTGTGTTATATAAATCAGTGTGTTGTGGGCAGGATGGCGGTGTGGTGTTTGAGCTGTGTGTGTGTTATATAAATCACAGTGTGTTGTGGGCAGGATGGCGGTGTGGTGTGTGTGTGTGTGTTGTATAAATCAGTGTGTTGTGGGCAGGATGGCGGTGTGGTGTGTGTGTGTGTTGTATAAATCAGTGTGTTGTGGGCAGGATGGCGGTGTGGTGTGTGTGTGTGTTGTATAAATCAGTGTGTTGTGGGCAGGATGGCGGTGTGTGTGTGTGTGTGTGTTGTGGGCAGGATGGCGGTGTAGTGTGTGTGTGTGTTGTATAAATCAGTGTGTTGTGGGCAGGATGGCGGTGTGTGTGTGTGTGTGTGTTGTGGGCAGGATGGCGGTGTGGTGTGTGTGTGGTGTGTGTGTGTGTTGTATAAATCAGTGTGTTGTGGGCAGGATGGCGGTGTGGTGTGTGTGTGTGTGTTGTATAAATCAGTGTGTTGTGGGCAGGATGGCGGTGTGTGTGTGTGTGTGTGTTGTGGGCAGGATGGCGGTGTGGTGTGTGTGTGGTGTGTGTGTGTGTGTTGTATAAATCAGTGTGTTGCGGGCAGGATGGCGGTGTGTGTGTGTGTGTGTGTGTGTGTTGTATAAATCAGTGTGTTGTGGGCAGGATGGCGGTGTGGTGTGTGTGTGTGTTGTATAAATCAGTGTGTTGTGGGCAGGATGGCGGTGTGGTGTGTGTGTGGTGTGTGTGTGTGTGTTGTATAAATCAGTGTGTTGTGGGCAGGATGGCGGTGTGTGTGTGTGTGTGTTGTGGGCAGGACGGCGGCGTGTGTGTGTGTGTGTGTGTGTGTTGTGGGCAGGATGGCGGTGTGTGTGTGTGTGTGTGTGTGTGTGTGTTGTGGGCAGGACGGCGGTGTGTGTGTGTGTGTTGTAGGCAGGACGGCGGTGTGTGTGTGTGTGTGCGTGTGTGTGTTGTGGGCAGGACGGCGGCGTCCGAGCCCCGCGGCTCATCTCGGGGCCACTGCAGAGCGGAGAGTCTCTGAGCTCCCTGCCAGTCTCATTAGCGCAGCATCATTGTGCGGATTTAACTCAATCATATAGCCATTAAGCCTAATTAGTCGATTGGTGTAATTATTTTCTGTCGTTCCCCCTGTAGTTTTTCATGTTCATTTAGATCACATCAACCCATTACAATCAAAGGTGATTATGTTTACAGTAGCAGGTGTGCGGACAGAGAGAGCAGCTGATTGTGGAGCGGGCGTGGCACTGATCGGGCCCAGATCCGGCCCTGCTGCGCTGATGATGTCATCTTAATATAGTCCTAACGTGGTCCTAATGAGAAAAAGATGCGGCTAACTTAGTTGATACAGCCTGCCAGGATATAAAAATGACGTTGTTTGATGAGTTCTACCAGGTTTGAGTTCATATCCACTGTTCCATTGTTTATGAATGATTTATGGCCTATAGGTTTGTGCAGGCACATGAACTACATGAGGCCTACTTACTGAGGAAAGCATATGAGAGGAAGCTGTTCAAAATCACCATTGCGACATTAATTCTGACCTGACTTGAGTGTGTTATATTTTCCATGCAGAGCTCCAACTTAATCCATATTATAATATCAACCTCTCTAATATCAAAATCTCTAATGGATCACAGTGAAAGAGCAGCAACCCCAGCCATCACCTGTGAGAGCAATTGGAAATAATCATGGCAATTACGAGTGTTAATAATCATGGTAATTATGAATGTTAATAATCATGGTAATCATGAATGTTAAGAGCAGTAATTGTCTTCAGCAGCTGACCTGCAGAGGCTACGGTGGAGGTGGGATTTCACTCCAATAGAGGACCTGTTAGGAACTGCTTGTTATAGCGCCTCCCTCTGGTCAGTATCATAACAGGGCGGTGGGCAGCACAATTTTTGGCCACTGGAATGTTCATGGATAAAAGACGAGCGATGAAAATCATTCAAATCATGACAAAGCACACACACACACACACACACAACAATACACACACCCTCACACACACACACATAACATGCACACGCACACACACACACATAACATGCACACGCACACACACACACACACACGTGCGCACACACACATAACATGCACAGGCACACACACACGTGCGCACACACACACACAAAAAGGCAAATCATTAAAATAAGCTCTACTCATCTACCCTGGGAATCCAGAGTTCTCGCGGAAGCATTTGCTCAGCGAGAGACTCTGGCAATGAGTAATGATGCACGTAACTTTTGCCCCTTGCATCGCGGGGAACCAGTCATATCTGTGTATCTGATATAGGCGGGTCAGAGGCATCGCGGGGAACCAATCATATCTTTGTATCTGATATAGGCGGACCAGAGGCGAGCTAAACAGATGAAAGACGTAGTGTTATCCAATTGCGTCGAAGTCCGGAATCAGTCAGTTAACATCGATCGTATAGTGTTATCCAATTGTGTGCAGTGAGATTTTCAAATGCATGCTTGGTGCCGCCCCTCGAGTTGGGCCATTACGTTATTCGTGGCCAGACGCTTAATCTTTCAGATTGCGTCTGGTCCTCCAGGCTACTACTCATAAGCATTATTCGTGACAAAAAGGAAGTTGGTGTTTTGGAATGGTCCATAGAACCACTTTGCAGAGCACAGCCAGCCGTCTGTGGGAAGTATGAACGTTAGGCCCTTGGTGACGAGTAATACTCTTTTCTGATTGGCTGGCAAGGGCCCCACACATTTCCCCACAATACTTCAATGGCACGTCTAATGATCATAGCAAATGGCAGTTGATTGCCGCCTAGAAGCTACGAAACTGTATAGGTATTACTAGTCAGACACATTATAGTCTTTCAGTTTGACAAGTGGTGTAAATCACACACCACTGAGAGCAAGCACAGATATAGAAGTGGCTAGCAAACTGCAGGATCTGGGCTAGGATGGAATCAATTGTATATATTGATATTAATCATGGTCCACAAAAGCCTTGTTTTGTAGTAATATAATTTCTGCTTGGTTGATGGGAGGGATATGATGGGGTGTCAGATGCCAGTGGCTTGAAACACACCCGCCAGGCACTGAGAGACTATTTATGGCAACGACTTCCTCAACGCCAAGCAAGGGTGAGAGAGCAACAACGTCACCGCCACGACCTGTTTCCAGCCAGATGTGTCCTCAGAGAGAGAGAGAGAGAGACAGAGACAGAGAGAGAGAGAGAGAGAGACAGAGACAGGGAGAGAGAGAGGCAGGCAGAGAGAGAGAGACACACACACACACTTTTCTTGACACAAACAATGAACAAAAACTATCATTCCTCCTGGGGGAAGTAGACAGTTGTGTCCACCTAGCTGCTGAGTACATCCAATCCTGCCACATCCTGAGAGAACAGCCCATGTTACATGATCAATAACATAATAATCCATAGTTTTTATTTTATTTTTTTAATTTTTTTTCTGTTCATTTAAAAGCCAGGTGTTATTTTCATTATTATCATTATTATTATTATTATTATTATTATTATTATTATTATTATTATTATTATTATTATTATTATTATTATCATTATTATTATTTGTATTATTATTATTATCTATATTACTATTATTGTTGTATTGAATGCTTTGGCAACACTGTAAAATTTACATTCATGCCAATAAAGCTTGTTGAATTGAAACATTTTTTTAATTGAATTGAGAGAGAGACAGAGAGAGAGAGACAGAGAGAGAGAGACAGAGAGAGAGAGACAGAGAGACAGAGAGAGAGAGACAGAGAGAGAGAGAGAGAGAGAGAGAGAGAGAGAGAGAGAGGAGAGACAGATAGGGGACAGGGAGGGGGAGGGAAAGATAACTGCAAAAGATGTATATTACAGCAGAAAGTGGAGTCTTTTCTGGCCAAAAGCATCTCTGTGGGATGCTAGTCTATCTGACCTTGGCAGCAAAAATGCCTTTTCCTAGAAATGAATATTCATCACAAATAGATTGCGTGCCTGAATAAGATAAAAGATTACTGTAAGACTACTCCCTTGGCCTTTCTCTCCCTGTGTGTGTGTGTGTGTGTGTGTGTGAGAGAGAGAGTGTGATGGTGTGATGGAGTGCATGTGTCTGTATGCAGTCTGTGCGTGTTTCCATGCTTTTGAAGTGGAGTTATCTTATCCCTGTACCTATGTTAATGTCACAGTTCATCCCACTTAAGATGCCAGTTGCCACAAACGTTTGCCACTGTTTGCCGAATTTGAACAAACCTCAGGTGTTGAATGAGCTGGTTTTGTCAGGCAAAGCATTTACACATCTAATGAGGGCAACAGTGAGCTATGTCTTCATAAGAATGCTCAATGTCAGCGCTGGGAAGTAATGGAATACGTGTATTCTGGATTATGTTTATAAAATACAAAATAGGACAAAATACCACCCAGTTAAACTAGTTAAATACAATTTACATGGGTGGTATTGAGAATGCAGTTACTTTGATAAATTGAAGGGATTACATTGTAAGAATGTGCATGTGCACAGTACTTCACCTGACCCTGTCTCGGCGCTAAGCAGCAGTATCTTCAAGGCAATAACAAAGGTTAACACACACACACACACACACAAACACACTCACACATACTGTATCATCATACCATCCAGGCTAATGAAGCTAACTCTGTCCATGACCTACCTGCAGGCTTGATGCTACTGCTTGGGATGCATCATGCATCATATCAAGCAGGCAAGCCAGCGAACTGCATGCACACACACTCATACTCAGTGCAAAGCATAAGCATGTATGTCAAGCAGGCAAACCAGCAAACTGCATGCACACACACTCATACTCAGTGCAAAGCATAAGCATGTATGTCAAGCAAGCAAGCAAACTGCATACACACACACACACACACACACACACACACACACACACACACACACACACAGCGAGAGAGAGAGAGAGAGAGAGTGAGAGAGAGAGTGAGAGAGAGAGAGAGTCCATGCCTAATTACTCTGAAACTGCTGTGGCATCAAATGAATAAGCTGCTGTTGAGTTTGCTGTGTTTGTAAACCCAAGGGCGTAGATTTGCGTGGGGTCCGAAGGACGTGTCCACACCAATATCAAATAATGAAAACACCTAATTTTTTGCTTTTTAATTTTTAACTAGGTGGCGCTATAGATGAAATAAGTGGTAATGGGATGGGTTGACATGCCCCCTTAGGACCAACATACATAAAAAAGGTGGACCTCCTAGGCCCTACGGTTCTCGAGATATTCACAGAAAACTGTCTCCGGCCACCTACAGGTCAGTTGGTGTATAGTAACATAAATTAATTTATTGTGTGGCCCCACATGAACGGAATTCCACGACACTTGGCGTGCATACAGAGGGTGTCATATTGATCCTATACTTCCAATTTCGTGCAGTTTTGACTATGTTAGGTCACAGATACCTGCGATTACAACACCTCATTTTTACTTTTTTGTGTTTAACTAGGTGGCGCTATACATGAAATAAGTGTGGTTATGGAATGGGTTGACATGGCCCCTTGAGATTAACATACAAAAAAAAAAGGTCCTCCTAAACCCTACGGTTCTCGAGATATTCACAGAAAACTGTGTCTGCCCTACCCTCCTTTCGGGGGGTCCAGTCCAGCGGGGGGGCTACAGATCAAAACGAAAAACAATGGTTCCATGCTATCCATGTGGGGTTACATGCCCACCAAGTTTCGTGTACCCCGGTCTTTCAGTATCCCGGGAATCATTGACGGAAATTTGGGCATGCGAAAAAGAAAAAAAAAAAAAAATTCTGACTAAACCTATATGACCGCCGCTTCGCTGCGCGGCGGTCATAATAATTTCCCACTTCAGTACCGCCACCCAAAATATGTCTTTGAGACAGGTCTGTTTTTTAATTGGCATAGCTTATGCTGTCGATTAGAAGTTTTTGGCACACTTAGCTGCAAAGATCTTAGCTCTACAATCTTTGCTTGGCTGTGGATTCGAGGATGTCGGGCAAGAAAAGAAAGGTGGAGTACATCAGAAGCTATTTCAAGAAACAACGTGTAGGCCTAAGTCATAATATTATGCGCTAGTTCAAGGCATAGAAATACCAGAAACTTAGTTTTTTGGTACACATTTAGTTGACAGTGCTGCGTGTAACCTATAGCCTATTAAATGGACGTTGGAATCGACCAAATACTAGCTAGTTCAGCTATATCGCGATGGCATTTGTGTACTATGACAATGGTTACTACTAAGGAAAAGGAATGCATGCTTTTAACCAGCATTGCTATAAATGTTTGCTGAAATGAATGAAAATGGCAAAAACACGAGGATGTCAGTGAAAACAAATGCATTTCTATGGGCTTGGCGTAGTGGAGATAGAACATGAATGCAAAACATTGTTTCCAACCGTTTTCTCACTCATAATGGAAATCGATTTGTTACTTTGTCAGAAGCAACCCAGCAGCACCCTTTATCAGACAGCGATGGTGTGGCAGGGTCACTCACAGCAGCAGGTTCTTGAATAAGGACATGGTGGTTAATTGATTTTTTAGTGTTGGCAAGTTATAGGCTAGTTAGACCTATTGAATACTACTGGTCTTCTTCGAGATTTGAGTCGTGCTATGTCACTGCTCATGACATCAATATTTTATTTATAAAGTGACAGAGGAACCCGGCCAGGTTGTTCCTCAGATAGGGGAGATTCAGGGCTACAGTGTTCCTCAGATAGGGGAGATTCAGGGCTACAGTGTTCCTCAGATTCAGGGCTACAGGAAAATTTGACATGGTGTTTTGACTAATGTCATCATACTTTATTTATTTATTTATTTTGGGGGGGGGGTGGCTGGGTAGTGTCCCCACCAAAGCTCAGACCAAACCTACGCCCTTGTGTAAACCGCAGTTGCACGCTTGTATGCACACTCACTCTCAAGCTTTTGGGCTGGATCGTCAGCTTTGGCTTCCCTCTAGAGCACTCTCCCTAGTCAAACTAAAGAGTAATCCAGGTCATGCCACGGTTGCAAAGATACTAGCGTATAGCATGTTTTTTTTTTATTTATGGGTACGCAAACGCTTCTAACAGAGACGTTTCGGAGTGCAGCTCAGCCTCCAGGCTGCTATAGACGTGAGATGGCAGTGCTCGTCTGATCAGATATTTAACAGCCCGACACATGGTCCATGTTCTTCACTCGGCCCTGTGCGTTGTGACTTATTTATGGTGTGTGTGTTTAAAGAAACGTCAGAATTAGTGTGAAGTCACGTTGTATGCATCGGTGATGAACTTGTGTCTTGTGGAAGACGGGAGGGAATGAATAATACATCTGCTCTGAGTGAGCCGTGGAGAGAGGAGACACACACACACACACACACACACACATGTGAGCCGTGGAGAGAGGAGACACACACACACACACACACACACACATACACACACATGTGAGCCGTGGAGAGAGGAGTGGATGAAGAAGAGACTAACCTCACAGCTGGGGTCTGTGTGCAGACTTGCCCCCAGACCTAAAGCAGCGGTTGAAAACAGAGGGAATTATTACATTCCTCTTCTGACTGCAAGGCCTCTTAAAGTTCTTAAAGTTCAGACCGATTCTCATCAAACAGATTGGTACTCCACATAGAGAGGGAGGCACTGAGCTTGACAGTAAATGTGCATGCAGACCTATATGAATATGCATTCATAGACATGCACATATGTAACCGAGGTCGTAATTCGTCCGCTGCTCACACACTGCTAGCTCTCTGTTTTGTTTGAACATCAACAGAAGTGATGTATCCCAGCTATCGCTGATACAACCCTTAAAGGAACACGCCACCGAATGTCAGTAGTAATATATTGTAACGTCGGCGCATAAAGACTGTGTTAGCGTTCTCCAGCGAAAGGCATGCTGGGACACGAGGGTGAACATTTGGGGGGTTTATGTCGTTATTCTCCTAAGTTAGAAGTGTAATGTTAGCGTCTTTATTGTGACATGTTTCCCTTTTAGTTCTCCCTCGTGTGTGATCCTTTTTGTGTGGGAGGCTGCGTCCTCCCCTGTATGTGTAGTGTGTGTGCGTGCTTGACCTGCCCTGTTTGCATTGTGTTCTGTGTCTTGGTCTATCTGTGTCCCGGCTCTCGTTCCCAGTGAATAAACCTTTTGATTGGACAACTGTGTGGTTTGTTATCAAATCGTTACAATATGTTCTTACCTTAACTTTCACGAGTTGAGTCATACCTCTCCCGTGTCGGTACGTGCACTCAAACGCTCTGGTGCGCGGCTGGACTGTGTTAGCATGTTGCTATGCTAGTGGGCTTTGCCGTAACTAAGCGTAGAAGTAATCAAAAACATCCACGTTTTCCCGACTTAAATACAGTTGCACGAGTAGTTGATAGAAATGCTACGGCCACGCAACATGAAACGTGGCGATTTTCCAAGCAAATAAACAGGAGAACTACAATGTGTGGCGCAATAGCACTTGGGAGTACTTCGACCTAGCGTAGTAGTATTGTTAACACCTAATTGTAGATCCTATCCACCACAGAGTTTGGAATCTGTCATGGTCTTAGCAGACATAAACGTCATGCTTATTGTTTTCTATGTTTCGCAGCAATTGTTGTGTTAGAGTGCCATCTACTGGGCGAAATGGTAATTTTCCCGGTATGCAGAAATGTGTTCCGCCTACTTCCTGTTCTCTCACGCACGGAAAGAAGTACGAGTTGCACGGTGGTTTTAGTGCCTCGTGAATGTTCAGCTACAAGCTTACAGCATAAGTCGCTTTAAATATAATTTGGTTCCCTATGAGGGCAATGCCTGTAAGTATTATTTTGTTTGCTACATGTGTGTTAGGTAACTGTGTGACATGCAATATAAGCCATTTTAGTTCATGGATATGGTTTCTTATATCGTAATGGCGGCTAGCGTGGTTGAAACGTGGTAGCGATGAAGTGTGTTATTTACGTTTGCAGTAAGTCATATTCTATGTGATTTATATTCCTAAAAAGCATAAATGAGCTGAAAGAGATGTATTTCTGTGTTACAGTTTTACAAAATTAATAAAGGAATGGGAGAAACTGAACAAAGGATCAAGCTGCATCGACGTTCTTTGTATCCTATAGCCTAATGTTTAACTTGCTGGATAACTAATGAGCTAAAGTTAGTGAGGCCAGTACAGTAAAAAGGCAGACCCTCGCCTGTCAAGACGACTAAATCTTCACCCCGATCCCTTGCTCCATACGACATGGAATCTCAGACAGAAGCTCAGCTACCCGCCGACTCCAACGAAGCAGAATTGCAAGAACTCGAGGTCAGATCTCAAGCAATGGCATCCATCTCCTCCCGTGCATCGTCTGCTCGTGCATCAACCTGCAGTTCAAGAAAGAGCGCCATGTTAGCATCAGCAAAAGCCAAAGCACAAGCAGCCAGAACCAGAGCAGCCTATTCTCAAAGAGAAATAGAGATGAAACTTCAGAAAGCAAAGTTAGAAGCTGAATTAGAAGCTCTCCAATGCAATAAAGAAATGGAAGCTGCAATTGCAGAAGCAGCAGCTCTGCAAGCAGAACTAGATGAAGATCAGAGTTTCGGATATCCAGGATCAGACGTAAATCAAAGATACTTCACAGCTCATGATTCTCTGTCAAGACAACAGACGAAGCTAGAAAGGGAAACAGACCTGCTAGACCCATTTAGCAATTCTTCACCAGAGCCACAGTGGCATAGGCAACCAATGCCACCAGCAACAATGCACCACAAACAGTCCACAATCAGCAATAAAGCATGGCAGGGAGCAAATGGCCATACACTCCCCAGTCCAAATCCACTTTTCAGTCCACCCTCTGACCACACCCCTAATCAAAACAATCATGATTCTGCAACCGCAGATCTGGCCAAATTCATCACAAGAAGTCAGCTGGTGTCCACCGGGTTGACGAAGTTCGACGATAGAGTAGAGAATTACTGGGCATGGAAGTCCTCGTTCTGCAACACCATAGACAACATTGGTGTGACGGTAGCAGAAGAAACTGACCTCCTGATAAAATGGCTTGGCAAAGAGTCGTCAGAGCAAGCACGCAGGTTAAAAGCAGCCTACATAAGAGATCCCGAGGGTGGGCTCAAGACCATCTGGCAGCGCCTTGAAGAGTGCTATGGCACACCCGAAGCTATAGAAGGCGCGCTTTTTGCAAGATTGGAGAGCTTCCCGAAAATATCCAACAAAGAGCCTGCAAAGTTGCGTGAGTTAGCAGACCTCCTCCAAGAGCTGTTGGCTGCAAAACAAGATGGGTTTCTAACAGGACTGGCATATCTAGACACAGCCAGAGGAGTAGCTCCAATTGTTGAAAAGCTCCCATACAGCCTGCAGGAGAAATGGATGTTTTACGGTTCTCAAATTAAACGAGAGCGCCGGATTCCTTTCCCCCCATTTGGCGTATTTGTGAACTTCATTCACAACCAAGCTAAAGCGAGAAACGATCCTAGTTTTACCATATCTCCTCCCACAGCTCCTTCCACCAGGAGAGACAAGCTCAGAAGCCCCACTAGTAATACTAATCAGTCCGTGTTAGTTCACAAAACCCAAGTTGGTGACTCTAGCCACAACAGTGAGCCAAAAGTGGACTCTCCAGATTTAACCAAACACTGCCCAATTCACAAAATGCCTCACCCGCTAGGAAAATGTAGGAACTTTAGAGACAAACTACTAACAGACCGCAAACAGTACATCAAAGAGAACTCCATCTGCTTCCGATGTTGTGCATCAACAGCTCACATTGCCAAGAACTGCAACACAGCCATAACATGTGCGGAGTGCAAGAGTGACAAGCATGTCGAAGCCCTTCACCCTGGTCCATCACCATGGAAAGCCAAACAATCCCCACCCATCTCAGACAACGGCAGGGAGGGCAGAGAAAAAGCACAGCCTCCAGAAGCTGTAACATCCAAGTGCACTGACGTATGCGGTGAAGGGGTGAGTGCAAGAGCTTGCTCAAAAATCTGTTTAGTCAGCGTGTATCCCCAAGGTCGCAGAGAGACAGCTACAAAAGTGTATGCGATCATTGATGAACAAAGCAACAAGTCTCTTGCCAGAACAGACTTTTTTGAAATGTTCCATGACAATAGCTCCCCATCTCCTTACACATTAAAGACGTGTGCCGGCAGTGTAGAAACATCCGGAAGGAGAGCATGTGGCTACATGATTGAATCATTAGATGAGAAGACGTGCATCCCTCTTCCTGTTCTCATTGAATGCAACGAACTCCCCAACAACAGATCAGAAATTCCAACCCCTAATGCTGCTCTCCATCACCCACACCTGAAAAGAATAGCAAGTGAGATTCCCCCCTTAGATCCCAATGCAGAGATACTTCTGTTGCTAGGCAGAGACATTCTAAGAATACACAAAATCCGACAGCAGATAAATGGACCCAATAACGCCCCATTCGCTCAGAAATTAGATCTAGGCTGGGTGGTGATAGGAGACGTGTGTCTTGGCACAGCACACAGGCCTTCATCCGTCACAGTCCACAAAACATGCGTTTTAGAAAATGGTCGCCCTAGTTACCTCACACCCTGCTACAGCCACATGCATGTGAAAGATCCCACACAAGGGAAGTCCTTGCTGCAGTTTCCTCCACCTCAGCACTCTGCCGATCATACAGCTCCTCTCTACAGCGACAACTCAAGCGCCTCAGTCTTCACCTGCACCGACCAAGATCATCAGCCTGCTCCATCCATCGAAGACCTCAAGTTCATACAGATAATGGACGATGAAGTTTTTCAAGACGACACAAAAAGCTGGGTAGCACCCCTTCCCTTTCGGTCTCCTAGGAGACGTCTGCCAAACAACAGAGACTACGCACTGAAAAGACTCAGGTCAGTGTGTCACACTTTAGGAAAGAAACCTGGAATGAAAGAACATTACACATAGTTCATGCAAAAAATGATAGACAACAAACATGCCGAACTAGCCCCAGCCCTTCAAGAAGGAAAAGAATGTTGATATTTGCCATCCTTTGGCATCTACCATCCCAAAAAGCCAGAGCAGATCCGCATAGTGTTCGATTCAAGTGCACAGTATGATGGGACTTCGCTCAACAACGTCCTCCTCAAAGAGCCAGATCTAAACAACAACCTGCTAGGCGTTCTGATAAGGTTCAGAAAAGAGAAAGTTGCTGTAACTGCAGACATCCAGCAAATGTACTACTGCTTTGTCGTCAAAGAGGAAGATAGAGACTACTTGAGATTTCTGTGGTTTCGCAACAACGATTGGAAGAGTGACATTGTGGACTACAGAATGCGCGTCCATGTGTTTGGGAACACACCTTCCCCTGCTGTGGCAATATACTGCCTCAGACGAGCTGCAAGAGAAGGAGAAGCAGAATTTGGTGCTGATGTGACCGCATTCATCGAAAGAGACTTCTATGTTGATGATGCACTGAAATCCTTTGCAACTGAGTCTGAAGCTGTCAGTGTCATCAAGCGAGCACAAGAAATGCTCTCCCGCTACTGTCTCAGACTGCACAAGATCACGACAAACAGTGCAGCTGTGATGAACGCATTCCCCCCTGAAGACCGTGCAAGTAACATCAAAGACTTGGATTTTTCTGCAGGTGATGCTCCCATGCAGCACAGTCTGGGTGTCAGCTGGAATATGCTCACCGACACATTCACCTTTCATGTGCAGAAAGACGACAAGCCTTTTACACGCAGAGGCGTACTCTCCACCATAAACAGCATCTTCGATCCTCTTGGATTTCTTTCACCCGTCACAATACAAGGCAGGTCACTGCTTAGAGTGCTGTCCATGGAAAATGGAGACTGGGACTCACCACTCCCTGAAAATCACAAAGCAGAGTGGACAAAGTGGAAAAGTTCGCTCCAATGCCTCCAAGACCTACAAATTCCCCGCTGCTACACATCTCTCTCCCCATCTGGGGCTAGCTCTAGAGAGTTGTGTGTGTTTGCTGATGCTTCTACAAAGGCTAGCCTATCTGAAAGTGACCGAAGCAGATGGCCACTCTGAAGTTGGATTCGTCCTCGGCAAAGCAAAGCTGGCTCCTGTAAAAGAGACTACAATCCCCAGACTTGAGATCTGTGCAGCAGTCCTCGCTGTGGAAATAGCAGAGTTTGCTATGAGTAGTATAGACCTACACATGAACTCTGTCACTTTCTTTTCAGACAGCAAAGTTGTGTTGGGCTATATCCATAATGAGCAGAGAAGATTCTATGTGTATGTAAGCAATAGAGTCCAACGTATCAGACAAGCAACTTCACCTCATCAGTGGAGATACGTCCCCTCAGAGCTCAACCCAGCCGATCACGGTTCACGATCAGTGCCTGCTGCCTTATTGAAAGACACCACCTGGCTGACAGGACCCAGCTTTCTGTCTGGTAAGCGTCCATCTGATCAGCAACACTCATACAGCATCTTAGACCCCCTAGCAGATCCAGAAATACGGCCTCAAGTGTCAGCACTGGTCACCCAAACCACCAAGTGCCATCTAGGGGTCAAGCGTTTTGAGCGTTTTTCAAAGTGGACCACCGTCATAAGAGCAGTTGCACACTTGACTCACATTGCTCAGTGTTTTGCTCAAACCAACCAAGACAACAGCTGCAGAGGGTGGCACATCTGTAAAGAGGCAGTCAAAGCAGACAATCTGGAAAAGGCAAGAAAACTGTTGATCATAAACATGCAAAAAGAAAGTTATCCCAACGAAGTCAACAACATTAGCAAACAGACAAACATACTCAAGCAAAGCAGCATCAGAAAGCTTCATCCAGCAATTGATGAAGAAGGACTGCTCCGAGTTGGTGGGCGCATATCTCGTTCCTGCCTGGAGATCAACAGAACAAATCCTCTCATCATCCCAGGTCAGCATCACCTAACAACCCTCATTGTGCGTCACCATCACGAAAAGGTAAAACACCAAGGCAGACATTTCACAGAGGGGGCCATTAGGGATGCTGGAATGTGGATAGTAGGAGAGAAAAGGTGCATAAGGGGCATACTATTCAAGTGTGTCACTTGCAGAAGATTGCGAGGCAAAATAGAAGATCAGATGATGGCAGATCTACCCGCAGACAAGTAGCACCTCCTTTCACTTACGTTGGCCTGGACGTGTTTGGGCCTTGGGAGGTAACCTACCGTCGGACCAGAGGCGGCCAGGCAAGCAACAAAAGGTGGGCTGTGCTGTTTACATGTCTATGTGTACGAGCAGTACACATAGAAGTGATAGAGACTTTGAGTGCGTCCAGTTTCATCAATGCTCTTAGGAGATTTTTCTCTATCAGAGGGACAGCAAAGCAAATTAGGTTTGATAGAGGCACAAATTTCACCGGTGCTTCAAAAGAACTGGATCTTGAAGATACAAACATTCAGCGATACCTGCAAGACCAACAGTGCACATGGATTTTCAACCCCCCACATGCTTCCCATATGGGGGGCGCATGGGAACGTCTCATTGGTGTAGCACGCCGCATCCTAGACTCCATGCTTCTGCAGCAGCGCTTTTCCTCTCTGACTCACGAAGTCCTTGTCACACTAATGGCAGAGATTTGCGCTATCATCAATGCAAGGCCTCTTCTGCCAGTTTCCACCGACCCAGAAAGCCCACTCATCCTTACTCCATCAATGCTGTTGACACAGAAGACTGGAACACCGTCGTCACCTCCATCAGACTTCGGCAAAGCAGAAATCCTCCGTCAGCAGTGGAAGCAAGTCCAACATCTGGCAGAAACCTTCTGGCACAAATGGCAGCGAGAGTACCTGAACACTCTGCAAAGCAGAACCAAGTGGCAGGACAAAAGGCCCAACTTGAACGAAGGAGACATCGTCCTGATGAGAGACAATGCAGTGAAAAGAAATCACTGGCCAATGGCAATGGTCACTAAAGCACTTCTCAGTAAGGACGGTTTTGTAAGAGCTGTGGAAGTCAGAGCAATTAAGCAGGGAATTCCTAAAGTGTACACCAGACCCATTTCTGAACTTGTTGTACTGATTTCTTCCCAGCAAAATGTTGAATGTGTTTAGGTAATGTAAGTTAGCAGATATGGCATCCTTAAGATACCAGGCAGGGAGTGTCATGGCCTTAGCAGACATAAACGTCATGCTTATTGTTTTCTATGTTTCGCAGCAATTGTTGTGTTAGAGTGCCATCTACTGGGCGAAATGGTAATTTTCCCGGTATGCAGAAATGTGTTCCGCCTACTTCCTGTTCTCTCACGCACGGAAAGAAGTACGAGTTGCACGGTGGTTTTAGTGCCTCGTGAATGTTCAGCTACAAGCTTACAGCATAAGTCGCTTTAAATATAATTTGGTTCCCTATGAGGGCAATGCCTGTAAGTATTATTTTGTTTGCTACATGTGTGTTAGGTAACTGTGTGACATGCAATATAAGCCATTTTAGTTCATGGATATGGTTTCTTATATCGTAATGGCGGCTAGCGTGGTTGAAACGTGGTAGCGATGAAGTGTGTTATTTACGTTTGCAGTCAGTCATATTCTATGTGATTTATATTCCTAAAAAGCATAAATGAGCTGAAAGAGATGTATTTCTGTGTTACAGTTTTACAAAATTAATAAAGGAATGGGAGAAACTGAACAAAGGATCAAGCTGCATCGACGTTCTTTGTATCCTTTAGCCTAATGTTTAACTTGCTGGATAACTAATGAGCTAAAGTTAGTGAGGCCAGTACAGAATCCATGCTGGATCGACCCTCAGACTCTCCCTCCCCTCTGAGCGAGAGAGAGGCACACACACTAGAGATGCGCTGATGGGCTATTATTTCAACCATAACTGCATAGCAAAACTTATCATCCATCAGCACCAAAGTTTTTTAACCAATTTTTTCAATTTTTTTCAATTTATTTCAATTTTTTCAATTTTTTCGCATGTCCAAATTTCCGTCAATGATTCCCGGGACACTGAAAGACCGGGGTAGACGAAACTTGGTGGGCATGTAACCCCATATGGATAGCATGGAACCATCGTTTTTCGTTTTGATCTGTAGCCCCCCCGCTGGACTGCACCCCCTGAAAGGAGGGTAGGGCAGACACAGTTTTCTGTGAATATCTCGAGAACCGTAAGGTTTAGGAGGACCATTTTTTTTTTTATGTTGATCTCAAGGGGCCATGTCAACCCATTCCATAACCACTCATTTCATGTATAGCGCCACCTAGTTAAACACAAAAAAGTAAAAATGAGGTAACATAGTCAAAACTGCACGAAATTGGAAGTGTAGGATCATTATGACACCCTCTGAATGCACGCCAAGTTTTGTGGAATTCCGTACATGGAGGGCCACACAATACATTAATTTATGTTACTATACACCAACTGGCCTGTAGGTGGCCGGAGACAGTTTTCTGTGAATATCTCGAGAACCGTAGGGCCTAGGAGATCCACCTTTTTTTTGTATGTTGGTCATAAGGGGGCATGTCAACCCATCCCATTACCACTTATTTCATGTATAGCGCCACCTAGTTAAAAATTAAAAAGCAAACAATTAGGTGTTTTCATCACAATATCTCTGGCTGACATGGTCAAAACTGCATGAAATTGAAAGTGTAGGATCATTATGACACCCTCCAAATGCATGCCAAGTTTTGTGAACTTTCGTTCATGGGGGGCCTTACAATAAAATAATTTATGTGTACATTTAGTGACCGTACACCAACAAGGATTCCCGGGACACTGAAAGACCGGGGTACACGAAACTTGGTGGGCATGTAACCCCACATGGATAGCATGGAACCGTCGTTTTTCGTTTTGATCTGTAGCCCCCCCGCTGTACTGGACCCCCCGAAAGGAGGGTAGGGCAGACACAGTTTTCTGTGAATATCTTGAGAACCGTAGGGCCTAGGATGACCAATTTTTTCCGTATGTTTGCCTCCAGGGGTCATGTTAACCCATTCCATGTGTACACATGTGCATAAACAGATACACACGCACACACATACATTCACAGTAATCATACGTATGACACATACTCACACAGTAGACATATGTACGCATGCATGCACATGCACAAACACACATACGCAGGCAAACACACAAGCATGCACACACACACACACACACACACATATACATAAACGTGTACACGCACACAAT